>NW_009199521.1:0-40851 GCF_000690835.1 Fulmarus glacialis | reverse complement strand
TGTCTGAGGGGGACCCGGGGGTCCCTGAGGTGCTCGCCGGGTCAGTCTCTGCTTTAGCCCGTGCCACGGCTGTGTGGGTCTTGCGTGATAATGCACGAGGAGATCACTCACGGTCATCCGTGGGGAGAGAGGGATCCACGGGCTTCGGTTCAGATTGTTCTCCAACAGAGTTATTTTGTTCAAACATCTCTCCCGATTTCCCTGTGCCAAGTTCCCTTTGCTTTTGGGATAGATACGTGAGATCCCGTGTAACTTCCACGAAGATGTCCCTCCCCACACACGCACTTCTGCCAGCTCACAGACCGGTAGGACTGTTCTCTCTTACCTGGTGGTTGGACTGTGTCGTAATCAGAAGGTTGTTTGTCTGAGTGGCAGTAAAAAAAAGTACCTTTTTATTTAACAGTGAACACCAGGCTTAAATATGTATTCAGTTGCTGTTTATCTCTTAAAGCCTGAGGAGGAACACGTATTTGAGTATTTTACCTGTGACCTCTACAAACTGGAGCTTTTTTGGTATGCAGAATAATTTTTGTTGATGACTGTTTTCTGAATTACCAGTTGTGCATTGTTGAATTGTGCTCTATGGCTTCTAGTCTGCCCGCGGGGAATTCTCTTGCTCAATACCTGGACTTTGCACTGTTGCCAGTCCCTGAAGTGATCCAAAGGTATCATAGGATGGTTCCTGGTGTCTTCATGGGCTGTGTTCTTCTTTAGGTTTCAGAGGAGTGTGTTGGATCTCTCTTTACAGTGGAGATTTGCCAGACTGCCCAACAATGCCAAGCTGGAGATGGTGCCAGTCTCTAATAGAGTGGGAATTGGAAACACGGTATGTTCATTTCACAGTGTGACCCGATTTGTTCAGTTATCAGCTGTGCTGGATATGGTCTCGTCAGATCTAGTGAGCAAGAGTGTGGGTAGGCTTGGACAATGCTTGAATGGAAGACCACCCAAAGACTGGTTAAGGTGTGGTGGAAGATGGTAATTTAGTAGCTGGAGGTCTTCACTTGCAGTCTCTATGATGGTGGAGTTCCAGCTGTTTGCTGGAGGATAGGGAGATCTGGGGAGCTGAAAAACTAGTGGTCATGAATGTATAAGAAGTTAAACATCACTGATGACTTTGCTCAGCGGTTGAGCTACTAACTCGGTTCCCTTTCCTAATTTCTATTTCAGTTGCTGTTGTCTGCCTCTGGATTTTGACTAAAATTTCAAATTCTTACAGGGTTCTCTTTTGCTTTCCAGCGTTGCTGTTCACGGTGTGTTCACACAGCTTTACAATTTTTTGTGACATGTGCTGTGTTTAGGAGTTGCCGGATGTCCCTATTTAGTATAATTTGCAAAGGGCTTACGGATGCTGTGTTCTGTAGGAATTATTGTCACGTTTAGGAGATTTAAAAATCTTCTATGCATGTCACTGTAACAGCTGGAGGCATACTTTTAAAACGATGCATAGGTGTTAATAAACGTAAAGATTTTATGTGGTAAAAATTATATATGATCTTATTTAAGTAGCCTGGGAATGAAAATTTGCCTATCACTAACAGTCATCTCTCTTCTTACTGACTTCCTCATATGGAGTTTCTCAATTTTTGTGAAAGTTTCAGGTCTATTAGTGCTAATGTCTTAATGTCTGTCTGCCAAATCGTATTAGTGGTATTTTGTTATAGGCAGTTGCCTTAGCTGTCACAAAGATAAACTGATACATACATTGAAAAGTGAATTTTGTAGTGTGAGAAGGTTTTGGAATCTCTGCTCTAGTTCATTGTGGGTGTGCAACGTAGTTTTGGGGATCACTGATGTCCATGTTTTTCTCTGTAAAACCTCCATGTGCTTTGTTTTGGCACTAATGTTTTCCTTGTGACTCTGTGGTAGAAAGAAGTTTGTGCTCCAAATGACCTATTTAGTTTAAAAAATACCACAAGCTGGTAGCATCTGCTTAAAATTTTCAGTTAAAAAAAGTTGTGATGGAGTTCGTCTGCCAGAGGAAAGTGTTTCTATTAAAATGGTAGAGTGATTACTTTATCTGACACTTGCATCCAGTTTGGGAGGTATTGTACTGAAGGAAACCAGTGATTTCCGCCCCCCCCCTCCCCCCAAGAAGATATATACAGCATACTAGAAAGGGTGAGAAGGACTTCGTAGTGTAGGAGAGGGGTTATAGCATGGAGTAACTACTTTAGATCACAAAAGAGAAGAGCTCATGAAAGTTTAAGTTGTTACTGTTTAGTTGTATTTCAACAGAAGAATCTATATAAGTGAAGCTTCCCCTGGAGTGCTCGTTCCTTTTTTAGGGAGTTGAGAAGATACAGCAAATGTGCTTGTGAAGGGTGCAGTCTAAACAGAGTTGCTGTCCCATAAACTAAGAACAGAGATTTCACTTGGAAGAATTTTACAGACAGTATAAGAAAATACTTTGTACAAAATAGAATTGACCAAAAGAATTCCTTGCCACAGGGAACTAGTGTCAAATACTGTAGGAAGTTTAAAACAGCTGGATAACTCTGTGACCAGAACTGACACTAGCATTATCCCTAATGTAATGGCAGTTGAGATGCGGACTCAATCATGCAGGCCAGCTTCAGTAATGTTGGGATGAATTTGCTTTTGTGCCTTTTGTTATTGTCTCTTTTATTGACACAATGTGCATGGAAGTAGGTGTGCTTTCCTGTGGTGTGTTGGCAGCAGTTACTCTTAGGGACAGAATACACGTTTTGATAAATCATGAGTTTGTTCGGCAAGTCTGATTATTTTTAAAATAGAATGCTTTTGGATTTGCCTTTGTGTGTAAAGATCATTGATGCCTATAAGGCAGTTCTTTAGTGAAAAATTGAACAAATTCCCCTTGTTATGGCAGGTGATTTAGGGGTACCATCCGTACAGTTCTAGTGTTAAAGTTGTTAGCCTTTTGTTTATATGTTTGTAAACTTAGAAGATAATTGGCACCAGTGTCTCTATTATTTTATATAGAGTCTGGGATTTTTAAAAAGACTTTTCTAATTGACTGAATATGACTTTCGTGACATGCTTAGCTTTGAACTGTTGCCCAAAAACTGATGCAACTGGTAGTCTGAATTTCTGGGCTGGATTCTTATAGAATGGTGATGTCAGCTGTCATCACTCTGCTGTAGCTGAGAATAATCTAAGGCTTGTCTCCAGCATAGGAGAAAGCAGGAGGTTGTGTTAGTGGTGGGATGAAACGACTTAGTTCTGTTGGCTAGTTGTTGATGATGCCACTGTTTCCTTTATGTAGAAGAATTCCTGTCTCCAGCAGATCACAGTTTGCAGTCCTGCAAGAACTGGTAGGAGCCGAGGCAGATGACAAACATATTCCTCCAAGAAAAGCACAGTAGACTGCCAGAGTGTGTGGTGTCTATTTTTTTTCCCATCTTTCTCTCTCTCTCTGTGTCTGTCTCTCCGCCCCCCCCATCATGTTCACACACGCACGCACACACACACACGTGCGCACACGCTCTCACAGAGTGAGAGGCTGCACTCCCATTGTTGGTAGGGGCACATGAAAACACAGAATGAAAGAAAGCTGCTGTTGATGTCCTAGGCTTATGTCCGTCTCAGATTTTTGAATAAGGCCAATTTCTGTGGACTTAAACCATAGTTGACTGGAGACACTAGGTGCTATCTAATAGGGACTTTTTTTTTTTTTTAACTTTTCTTTAGATGGGTGAGCTAATTGGGAAAACTCACTACACATGAAATTATTACTTGTTTACTTAATTACTTATTACACATTACACACAAAACCTGTTACACATTTTGAAAAAGAAGGCTGAATATTCTCTAAAAGGTAAAGATAACACCTGAAGTGCTCTGCCATTCTCCATCTCTTGGTCAGCTGCTGGATTTTTCCCTTGGGACCATCAGGAGTTTGAAGTTCCTCAGGACTGTCTTCTGTGCTCATTTTAGAAATGCCTTGGATTTTTTTTTTTTTTTTGGTAGCAATTCTGTGAAGAATATGGAGGATCTGCATGAGCACCTGCTAATGAACGTGAATGTTCACATTCCAGGTTGGAAAAGGCCTGTTAGAATAGGCAGCTAGCTGTCCTTTGCCTTTTTCTGCAGGTGTTTAAGAACTTGATAGCGGAACGTCCAGAATTATTTTTGAGATTTTTTGATCAATTCACTCTTAAATTGTAGGTCAAAATTTTGTGGTTAGGAAGCATAAGTGAGTTGCAAGTTACACATGTAGTCTCTTTGGGCTGATAATAGCTGGTTAGGTCTTCAATAACTCAGATAGATTTGGACCATGTGCGTTGTTTCTCTGTGTGGATGTGCAAGTATGCTGTTTGTTCTGCCTCAGGGAAGTTGTTCTGCAAATCGATGCTTAAGTCAACAGAGCTCTAGGTTGGCGTTTCAGTTTATGCAGCTGCATCGATCCTGTCTGGGTTATTGGAATTCATTTTATATAGCTGTGAAGGCCCTTGCTGTAAAGTTTCAGCTAGCGTAAAACAGAACATCTCAATTGCTTATGATGACACATTACTTGGGATGCTTGCATGGGCCTTCAGTTGAGGATATGGCAGGGAAGAGGGGGCCCAAGAATGCTGGTTAATATTCAAGGATTACCTTCTCCATGCTCAAGAGCAGTCCTTTCCAATGAATAGGAAGTCAGGTAAAAATGCCAGGATGCCTGCAAGGAGCTCCTGGCCAAACTCAAACACAAAAAGGAAGCGTACAGAGAGTGAAAGTAAAGATGGGTAATGTGGGAGGAGTAGAGAGACCTTGTCCAAGCATCCAGGGATGAAGTTAGGAAAGCTTAAGCCCAACTGGAATTGAATCTGGCCAGGGACATCTAAGACAGCAAGGAGGACTTCTTTAAGTACATAGGTGACAAAACGAAGGCTAGGGAAAATGTGGGCCCATTGCTCAACAAGGCAGGGGACTTGGTTACACAGGACATGGAAAAGGCTGAATGCCTTCTTTGCCTCAGTCTTTACTAGCAAAACCAGCCTTCAGGAATCCCAAGTCCCAGAGACCAGGTGGAAAGGCTGGAGCAAGGAAGATGTACCCTCAGTGGAAGAGGATCAGGTCAGGGAATACTTGAGCAAACTGAACATACATAAGTCTGTGGGCCTTGATGGGATGCAACCCATGAGTGATGAGGGAGCTGGCAGATGTCACTGCGAGGCTACTGTTGATAGTCTTTGATCGATCATGGTGATTGGGAGAAGTGCCTGAAGACCGGAACAAAGCAAATGTCACTCCTATCTTCAAGAAAGGCAAGAAGGAGGACACAGGGAGTTACAGGTGGGTCAGCCTCACCTTGATCCCTGGGAAGGTAATGGAGCAGCTAATCCTGGAAACCATTTCCAGGCACGTGAACAACAGGAAAATCATCAGGTGTAGCCAGCATGGATTCAACAAGAGGAAGTCGTGCTTGAACAACTTGATAAGCTTCTATGATAAAATGACTGGCCTGGTAGGTGAGGGGAGAGCAGTGGATATTGTCTACCTGGACTTCAGTAAGGTCACTCATAAGATCCTCGTATATAATACTCATATTCGTAGCACAATAGAACTATTCTAAATATTAACTTCTAAAATAATCATTTGAATACTCCTGCATTTTTAACTAATGTAATCCTTTGCAGCAAGTGTTTAGAAGGAAGTCATGTTTTTTTGGATAGCAGGTTCTAGAGTTCATTGAAATATTGAAAAAAGTTGTTGTGAAGAAAAAAAGTTTTCTTTCAATTTTCAGATTAATTAAGTGTATTTTTCCTATAGGTTCGGATTGCATTACAATTAGATGATGGCTCCCGTTTACAAGACACCTTTCTCTGTCAACAGACTTTGTGGGAACTTCTCAACCATTTTGCAAAGATCAGGTGAGCAATTCAGTGAGAAAATGCTTGTTTGGATGGATCTCTGCGTGACAGTAGTTAGTTGTTGTTACTGTGATCCAGCTAAATCCTGCAGACTTGTAGAATTTGCGTTTGTTTGACTGTTTTTTCCTTTACAACACAGATGTTTGCCTTTTCCTTGCTCTTTCAGATTTGACACTCCATAGTTTTGTTATTATTTTTTAATCCTGGAGTAGCACTCCTGGTTCAGGGCATAAACTGGTAACAAACTGCTAAGGCTAGGAAGAAACTGTAACTGGATATATTGCCACACCTGTCTTCTACACAAACTTGTTTGAAGTCAAGTTACTGCCAAAGTTGAGATGGTAGTTTAGATTATCTTGATCACCAGTATTTCTGTGCTGCAGTTCCATGTGGTGGAGGGGGTTCGTTCTTAAGCAAGTTGCTATTGCTTTTGAGGCTTCCTGTTGTGCAGGTTCTTCAAGGAAATCTGGAGCTCTCAGCAGGCTAATGTGGAGTCTTCAAAAGACTGATTAGATCCTGTTTAAATGGAAGAATTTCTGGTCCTACATTTGTTGAATATATACATGGGTTAGAAAACTTTAATATTAGAGTCCAGTCTAGATTCAGTGCTTGCTTTTGTCTTTAGTTTTGACTTTAAAATACTGTATTGTTTTGAAATGTCAAGCTAATAAACTTTTCTCCAAAGACAGTTCTTTTATTTTTGTCATGGCTTGGAAGATGAAGCCTTGAAGCTGTGACAGCCATTCTATTCTGAACAGAATTTCCAGATTTAATTTTTTTCTACTGTAGTTGGCTTTACCTTTCTCTTAATAAAATGTTTTTTTCAGATCCTGTATTTCTAGCTTGTTCTTTTTCTTATATTCCTCACCTCCTGCTAGTTGCTCTGTTGCATTTGAATCTCTTGCTCGTCTGTTCAGATGCTGTGCTAGGGTATTGTGCAAATTGGAACTATTTTTGTTAATTTCTCAAACCAATTAAATACTCATCTAAAGAGACAGTAGCTTTCTGTGTCAAAACTTTTGAAGTCTTCAAGGCTTCTCCAAGTCTCCTAGAAAAGCTATGAAATTAGTAGTCAGTCGTAAGGGTGATGGTGCAGTAGCATTCAGATAAGCTCAACCTTTTAGGGTACAGTTACAGGATGCAAAATGATGGATTGTCGCCTGTTAGCTAAGCCGTAGTAATTGACTGGTTATGGGTATGTATTAGTACTAGACTAACATGTACTAGCATAAATTGCTTTAACTGAAGTTTAACTGCGTTCTACACCGCAGTTGAAATAGCGTAAGAAGCATGGTTCTGGGTTGAATTGGCTGACGTTATCTCATTAAGTCAGGGTTGCACAGTTGAATTGTGTGACTGGAGTTGCTCTGGAGCTGTTTCCAGGGTTAAGGAGCTAATTCTTCCAGCCTTCCAATGATGTGCTGTTAGTTTTCTGCTAGCTTAGTTCCCTGACTGGCCCAACAAGATCAAAGGAGTGACTAGTGCTGGCCCAAGGCAGGGGGTTTGGATCAGGGGCATCTTCTGTGTAGCAGTAGGGGATTGAACAGTTATTGCTCACTTCCTGCCCTCCTATCTAACTCCCCTCATACTGTTTGTGCAGCTTTATGGGGAATTAGCTTAACTAGCGGACTCAGCTGAAAGATAGTATTTTCCCTATGTTATCTTTCAGGTAGATAAGTTTCCTAACCCAGTTAAGGGTTGTCTCTCATAGGCAGTTATGACAAGAAGCGTAGCGTGTCTGGAAACAAGGATCCAAAAGGAGGAAGCGACAGATGGGTAGGAATGGCGTATGTCAGTTTTTCTACTCAACATTTTGTATCATCAAACCATAGTTTTAGGAAATGCTTATGGTAGTCTAGTGACTCTAAAGTGATATAGATGAGTCTGTCTTACCATTCTCTTCTCGTCTTTAATGGGCAGGGACCAGGTCTACACTGTGGTGTTTACTCTTAAGTCAGACGGGACAGTCTTCATGTAAATGCTAGAGAGAAAAGAATTCTTCTTCTTTTGACTGAGGAAGGTAGGCAAGAAAAGCCTAATTTTCCTGGGTGTTTTAAGGCCCCTCTTGTACCTTACTACATACTTTGTGCCCTCTGGGAGGAGAGAGTGCCTGTTGCAGTTTAGGAACTGGTAGACTAGTGGGAGTGGTAATTATGGACAAATAGCATTTGTGTGGCTTTCTCACACATTAATTGGTTATTTCTTTGGTTTAAATTTTGAGCTTTTTATACAGTTTTGCTCCTTTGGAGTGGTTTTCTTTGTTACAGGTTATTGCAATACTAATAATTAATGTACATGCTGCTCTTTTTAAGATTCTAACTGCTACAGTGTGCTAAGCATTATTAGCTTCAGTTCATAAGACACAGCTGTTCTTTTCTGCCCTCTGGAAGCTGAGCTCAGATGTTTGGATGGACTTTGCAAACTGCAAACTTTTGATTAAGTTCCACAAGCAGCAAAGATGCTGTGTGTGACTTAATCACAAAACAAGCTGGATCTATAGCCATCCATATAGATTTCATGGGCTGTGCTGCTTTTCAGTGTGTCTTGACTCAGTTGACTAACTAGTCAGCTAGTTGTTGACTTTTGCTGAATCCTTCCTTTGACTTTCCAACTGGAGACGTTTTCCTGGAATGCTCAGCTGCTCTAAGTGCGTGAGGGGAAGTATTCTAAATCCACTGGAATTTCCCCCGGGTTTCCAGCGTCCATCTTGGCTAATTGGGTCTGAAGAAGGTCTGGAAGCTATTGTAAGGCTGCTCCTCCTCTCAGCGTGCGGCAGTCCTTGCACAAGATGTTTACAGGCCCTGTCAGATCACTACATGAAGGAATCTAATCTGCTTGCCGTTCCCCTTCTGAAGAACAGCACATCAAAGAAATGACAGTGTGTTTGATGTGTGTGCTTGCCTCAGTGAATGCATGTAATGGATTAACAGCAGCTGGAGGAGGAGCCTGCTGGCTTCCAAGAGTTATACAAAAATAAGTCTCTGGGGGATCTTTCCTTGGAGTCTGTTCTGCAGAGACTGGTTGAGGGCACAAGCGTTGTATACCCTTTTAGCATTAGGCCTGGGAGAACTGTTGCTTTTCTGTCTCCCACTCTTGCCTGTCTGGCAGCTTCAGCAGCTTTGTAAACTGTTTTACATAGAAGCGATTGCAGTCTGGACACTTGAAGACAGTTTTGACAATGACTATGACTCTTTGCTACTTTTGTGGTATCACTCATTAAGTTCAGATATTTTCCATACATTTTTAGAAGGTTCTTCAATCCGAAGAGTTGCTTGGATTGAAGTGGGAAGCAGTTTTGAAAAGATGAATGAAACTAGGTTGTGTAAGTCAAATTAGTTTGCTCTCTTATGGGTCTGTGTGGTGAGGACGTGTGTTCCATCGTGCCTCGGCTTCTCTCCTCCTAAATGGTGATCATCCACCTTTCCTGACAGACAGGAAACTTGAGGTTCAAGCTTTTATTCCTCTGGGCTGTTTTGGCTGCCTTTTCTGTGATTCTGTACTGTTTCCTCCATGTCTCAGCAGTCCTTTATCTTTTGTGCACTTTTATTGAGTATTCCTGTAGGGATAGAGCTGATCCTGATTGGAAACAAAATCCACTGAAAATAAGGTAGGGACGACTAGCTCTCCTGGGTTGTCTGGAAAAGTCTGAGCACACATAGCCTGCTATGGTGTGCTGAAGGTAGTCTCTTAGGTGCTGTTCTGTTCCAATCTTCCAATCAAGAGACAATTTTCGTGTTTTACGACATTCTCAGCTGATTTCAGTTTGAGTTTCACTTTGACTGCTGAAGGAGAGACCAACACGAAATAGAGTTTCTTCTGCTGTTGAATCTAATTCTCTCACTGATTTCACTGCCAGGGTCCTGTAGGTTTTGGTTTTTCCTGTGAAGTTCACTGCAGAAACTAGAATTCGGTGACTGAAGAGGCAGTTAAGTGCAAGTGTTCACATAACCCTGTAAGTCAGTCATTTGCAAAGATCCTCATGAGTTCAGTAGTCAACGCTGGCATAATAGGGCATAAAATGACAAGCTGACTTCAGGGACTAGCTTCAGCCTGTTTTGTCAGAGGCCTCAAGGATGTGTCGCTTTACTGGGCTGTCAAGCGGATTTCATTAGCTGATTTGCAGAGAGGTGGTTTCTCTTCAAGTCACCCAAGATGATGGGTGATTGTTTCCTGGTGAGGTGAGCCATAGGGGAAAGCCATTTTTTCCCGCCAGAGACTGGACTCCAGAGAGCACTAAGATCAAGGGAGTTTATGATGACGAAGAATTTCAGCTGTTTTGCTTTTGATGATAAAACAGCTGTTGCAGTGCAGATGGTATATACCAGCTCCTTTCCAAGGGATGTCCTGGTGCAACTGAAATGACAGTGTGGAGGACAGAATGTGCTAACAAGAGCTACTGGAGCATTATGGAGAAGGATAAATTTCATCAGTTCCCATTGTGTTGATGGGGAATATCCTGGGGCAACTTTCTCACCTTTTGTTTTGTAATTTCCCCTTCTAAGTTAGGCTGAAGCTTTTGAATTTAAAACTTTTGAAAAAAATGCCTGCGAGAATTCAGCCAGTTGTCTTTCCGAACCACCACTGTCTCAGCATGGACAGTGTTCTCCCGGTCACATTTTGCCATTGGTGTGCTTGGTGGGGAGAATTCTCTCACATATTTCAGTGCTTCAGTGCAATGTACTTCTCTAACTTATTTCTCTAAGGCTTTTTACTTTTCTACAGACATCTGAGGTTTCCTTGCTAAAAGTATTAGTCCTTTTTTTTTTTTTTTCATTAAGAACACCCTGTTGTAGGGTTTTCCACATGTGCTGTCTTTTGAAATTGTATGATCTTGGATGAGAACTGAGACTTGCTGTGACAGGCAGTGATTGTATTTTCCCTCTCCATCTTCTGTGTTTGATCAAGTGAATATGTGATAAAGCTTCTCTTCTACTTGAATGCCTCAGGATTGCTTATCTGGAGGAAAATGGGAAGAGTGGCATCTTGTCAAGAGTAGCATCTTACTGTTTTTTCCCCCTCTCTAAGAGTTCTTCACTTATGTCTTCCTCTGCAGATGGCCTGTCAGCAGTTTGCATCATTGCTAATACGTGTCCTGCCTCACTGAAATGCTTAAATGTGGGTTGATCTTTCCTTTGGCTTTGCTTTGTCCCTGGTCTCCAGAATCTGAAAGCTTCTGCTGTTTCTTTTTTTCTTTTTTTTTCTTTTTTAATCTGCCTGATACTAAGACAGGCAAATTCTTTGTCCTCACATTATTTGCTTTAGAGCAGTATTTCATTCTGTTTGTTGCTATGCATCCATGGAAAGAAACTGTCCCCAAGGAAAGTATGGTCTAAACTATAATAAACTATTCAACTTAGATAAGGGGTTAAAAAGAGCAAGTATTATTAAGTCATGTTCTAGATCGGCTACTGAGGCACATGAAGAATGATGTGCTGAAGTTTATCTAGTAAGATCAACCAATTTCAGAATTAACTTTAATTATTTCTCCTTTGTTTTTAAACTTTCAGGGCTGTGTTTAAGCAACAGTGAATGCATTGGAGCAAATTCTTTATCTAATGTCTAATACTGACTCTGTGAACTGTGTAATGGTTGTTGCTGGAGGAACATGGAGGAGAGTGTTGCTATCTAATTTCACTTCTTACTATTGCTCTACGTTAGTTTTGGAGGGGGTAGACTGTTCTACAGATGCTGCAGTATTTTGCTCTTTATTGCAGGGAGTTTATGGAACAGCATGGTGAATTCTCTCCAGTCTGTATTTACATGCGAGATGAGGTAAGTCAGCAGTCTTCTTAACTGTCTCTTGTCCTTCAGTCCTTAAAAAATAAGGAAAACTCAGCTCTGTTTTCCAACCTGGAAAGTGTTTCTTTTGAACTTTCTTGAGAGGGGAAGTAGAAAAATGTTGGTCTTTTCAAAGTATGACGTGTTTGTATGGAAAAAAGCTCTCTTGGAACATAACCCTGGGCCGTTTAGACCTCTGAGCCCATAAAATAAGCTCAATGACCTGTTTGTGTTTTTCTTTCCAACTTCTTCTAAAGCTCGAGTCAAAACAGTGGTTTCATTTTAATAAATATTTGCTTTTCTCTCTGTTTTGATCTTTTGCTATTAATGTTTTGTTTAATATTTTGTATGTGCGTATTACGGAATTTGCTCTCCCTAGCTGTCCGCTTCACTTCCCACTGACCTCTGTGGACAGATCGTCTTTATTCTGGAACAGGTCATTACAAGCAGATGGGAGGTGTATGTAATGAAATCGGCTGTCTTTCAGCTCTGAGATTTTGCCTGTGATTTAACTTCTGACATAAAAATAATGGTTTGCTAAGGTTGGATCCGATTGGGATGTGTGTATGGGACAGAAATATATGAAGGTCATTTTCCCTTGATATCATTTAATACGCAGTGAATTTGGTAAAGCAGTACAGGTGAATACAGATGGATTCAGGTCTCATTTCCAGCTTTTTAGTGTGTTTTGAGCTGTTTCTGGTGCTGTGGGGTGTTTGTTTTGATACGTGCTTCTTTCTAGAAAGAGCATTTTAAATGCTGTCCCAGGTAGGCAGTTGCCGTAATTACTTTCCTCTGTTTTTGTTGCAGATATCAGGAAAAGATGCCCTAGAGAAGACAACACTGAAGACACTTGGCCTGACTGGAGGCAGTGCCATCATCAGGTTGGGAGGAGCAAAGTTTGGATTCTTCATTTTTCGTTTCCACTCTGGTGGTGAATTTGTTTTGTTTCAAACACCAAAAAAAAAAAAAAAGCATGAAAAAGTTCAAAAAGACAAACATCGCGCCACTCAGTAATTATTGCATTTGCCTGTTTATCTGAAACTGCTGCCCAGATGTGCTTCCCACAGCTGCAGATGCTGGCACTGACCAGTCATGTGCAGATTAAAGGGGCTTGTTTGCTTCTTTCTTTTTTTTTCTTTTTTTTTTTCTTTTTTTTTTCCCTGTGAGTGAAACAGGCAATTCAAAGTTAAAAGTCTCTCTGAGAGGACAATCATCTACCACTTCATTCTTCCCTGCTTTGGATTTGAGGCATTAAACTCCCAATCCCTGCAGTGCCTCCTGCTGACTGTTTGGGAGGGTGAGGTGGGGGACAATGACAGCCTTTCTGTGATCTTCTAGCCAGTTCTTCGCAGTATATACAGAAGGCAGGAGTGATTAGAAGCTGTGCTTTACAACTGACTGCTGTTTTTTCCTGGAAGGCAGATTTCTTCCTGTGGAGCGGGTAGTTCCTGTTCTGGTTTTTTGCACAAACCCCTGACCCCCCACCCCTAACTTCAGAGCAACTGGAGCTTGTTCTTTGTGAGTGTCTGGAAGAAGCACATCGTTAAATTAGGGGTATATTTGAGTCTAGCTGTCTTCTTTGTGTTATGGTCACATTGAGAATGGGCACAGCAGTACTGTTAGGATAAATGATTTTGTTTTTATTCCTTTTGTTGTCTTCTTTAAGAGTTGTCATGAAGAAATGCAGTTCATCTGGTCGGGAGGAAGCTGTGGGTGCCACGGTGCGGTGTAATGAGCTGACAGTGAGGCCAGGCTCTATTGAAGGAGCAGTGGATGTGCCCCTTCCTCAAGCAAACACATCCCTGAAGGACTTGGACCACAGGGATGTGGCCATGTCTTTAAACAGCTGCACAGACAAGCAAGACTCGATTAGAGAATCTCATGCCAGCTTGGAGGAGCTGTGGCCTTCCTCAGAGCCCGAGTCTACCCCATTTGTCCCTTTTTTTGGAGATGGACAGCGTCTTGGGGACTCTTCGGTAGCTGTACCATCTCTTGGGTTAGATATGCCATCTTCAAAGCTGCCAACAACTTTTTCCAGCCCTGGTGGCCCTTCAAAGCCAAAGAAGTCTAAGAACAGCCAAGAACTGCAAAAGGAGCAAGAACAGGTAAGGGAAAATTTGTTTGCAGTGAGGGCTTTTTTTATCCTGCCTTGCCTGAGGCTGAGCTCCTACAAGGAAAAAGATGTTTCCATATTTAAGACTTTTCCCCCATAATACAGGGCTAAGTGCCTTGGTGATACACAGTTCTGCCAAGAGTTCAGTAAGGAAGTATTGCATTTTGGACAGTTTACTATAGGAAATACGAAGGATGGGAATTTAAGAATTTGCTGTCCAGAGGCAAGCAGAGCTTTGAACCTGGAGGTATCCTTGATGAATGGATCTAATGGAGGCAACACAACTGCATTAAAAGCACTGTCCAGAAGAGCTTCACTCTCTGTGCCTCAAATTCCATGCAAATTTCATTAGCAAATGCCCACTTCATCACCTGAGCCCTGGGTACTTGTCCTTCTTTTAAAAATTGCTATCTGCTGTGTGGTTTTGCTAAAGATGAGCAGAGTTTGGTCAGACTTGAGTTTTATAATACCCCGAAGGTGCTTACTGCTTGTTGTGACTGACTTATCCCCCAGATCACACAGAAGGTATGAGGTTGGTAGAGTTTTACATATGGAAAGGGATAACTTTTCTAGCTTGTTGTAGGATTGTCCTAGGAGCAGAAGCGGTCTTAATAGGTTTGTTGCAACTTGATCCCGTGACTTCCAGGATCTGAGAAGATGGTCAGTGTTTCTAACTCTTAGGTTGTAACGTGTGCTCAGATTTCTCATCTGAGCCTTTCTGTGGAACGTGGAACTCCATAGAAAAGCTATTGTAAAAGCAGTATCCCATGCTGGTAGTTGTTAACATCTGCTTCCTCAGAGTTCCTTTTGCCTGTGGTCACTCTAACTTACAGTTTAACTCTTTTGGTGACACGTGTGGTAGAATGTAAGGGGCATAGATCTAGGAAAGGAATTTTTCAGCTACAGTTGCATCTTACTTGCCAGGAGTTTGATATTTGAAAAAAACAGGTCTGGACCTCTTCCTTTCAGTCTAGTCCCATCCCTTCTGTGAGTCTTAATTTTCTTAGTATTGCAGATGAAGCAGAAACCTTCCATCCTTTTCCTCCTCTATTTCTGCTTGCATATAAAAGTGTCTTCTGTCTTGCTCTAAAATATCCTGGTTCTTAAGTAGTCTACCTCTCTCTCACCCTTCTCCCAGAAAGACAAATTGCACATCTATCATTGTTGGTGTCTGTGAAGTTAAAACTGTATTGGTTAAAATTAAAAATGCTTTAGCCCATGTAGCGATACCAGAACTGATGGCTTAATAACACTGTGATGCCATCACAGGATGGTCTTTGAATGATGTTAAGTATGCTTTCTGTAGGGCAGCTGTATGGAACTGAATGCCTTCAGCAAGGTTGGATATGTCTGGCAAGTAGCGTAAAATGAACTACAGGAGGCATGAAATTCATAACTTACTCCACATTATTGTGCATTGAGAGTTTCACATCCTGGATTTTTTCCCTTGCACCTTCCCTGCACACATCATCACTAGGGCTGGCTTTAGTGTTCAGAGATCCCCTTCATTGTTTCCTACTCTTTAGTACCTCCTAGAGTTGGAGTTTTGTGTTTATCTCTGCTTCTGATCCAGCCATGGATCAGATGGAAACAATGGAAAGCCACATGTAGAAAGAAAGGGTGCCTGATGAGGTTCAAAGGGAGCTCAATCCAGGAGGAATTTAGCAAGACTATGTGTATCCTCTCACACTGATGTAGAGATTCTACCTTGGTTGACTTCTTTGTGGCTGCAGTCCATTCTTGATGAGTTTCTGAATTGTTTAGGAGCAGAAGCCAGACCCTGGAAGGACTCTGGAGCAGTTACAAATGTAGCAGAAGGAGGCCTTGCCAACCCAGTGGTGAATATTTCAGTATATTAGAAACATATTTGGGTCCATCTAATCAGTGTTATTTAACCTTTTGGAACAGACCCTGAGCATGGAGAACTAAACAATAGGCTGGGTGATTTGTCCAGTCTAATGTGGTGCTTGCTTCAACCGCGCTCACCTACGAGGGATTTGGAAAGAAGGAGTTTCAATTGTGTCTGAAAAGGAAGGAAGGAAGAAGTGCAAGGGTTTGTGGTGGTATTCTTCACCAGTCCTGTTGTCTGCACTTCTCCGTGTGCCGGACTGGAAGAGACAGAACTCGTTTTATCGTTTTACTGGCCACAGCTTAATATGAAGTTGTGTTGTTGGGCACAGAGCTGAACAGCGGTGGCCTAAGGACTCTCATGATCCGGCATCTTTCTCAGAATTGCAGTCCAGTTCAAACCACTCAGAGGCACTTCTGGAGCCAGCCTCCCTTCCAGTTTGAGAGCAGCTTTGGAAGCAGCTGCAGATTCTGTTGGGGGGGTTCTGCCCTTGTGTTAAACAGCATGTGATTTTGACTGCTGCTTTCAAGCCCTTTGATCTCTGGTGCTTTTGCTGCTGATTGATTACATTTTGTTCCCTCCTCCATTCCTGCCATCCTCCGCTCTCCTTGCTCTCAGCAGCAACAGCAGAGCAGGGCTGGCCACATGGCATCTGCTTTTTGTCCCTTTTCAGTCCTGAGGAAAAAACCCAAAACAAAACAAATTATTTTTAAACATCAAAGGTCCATTTTTGTAAAAGAATCTTCCCATTAATGCTTTGCCTGTGTGTGGTTTTTGAAGCTGAAGAGAGAGGCTGGATAAAATCTGTGCCGGCGTCCTTTCGTTTCTTGGGCTAAAGATGGTTTACAGACAGCTGCATGCTGACTTTGATGTCAGAACATTAATTATTAGAAGGTAACTTTACACCAGATTCCCCATGAGATTAGAGCTCCCTGAGGTGGTGGGGAGGAGGTCGGTCTCTAGGGAGAGCTTGCTGCTGTGGAAAGCACAATAGCCACTACTTCACTTAAAATGAAATAAGTTTTCCTCAGCTTACCTGCTCACTTAGGTCCGGGGTGGTGACATAGAGTGAACTGCATTCTTCCTGATACCTGGCTTTGTCACATAGACTGCAGTTACGTAGACTGCCTAGTAGACACTGCTGTGAATAGATGGCTTCAGCCTCCTGGTGAAAAGTGCCTAACATCTCAACTTTGGTAGTAGGAGTAGAGACTTTGAAGAATGAAGGTGATAAACGGTAGCGCAGCATCTTTGGCTCCTGAAAGGTATCGCTGACAGAAATGTGACAGCAAAATGCACAGCTTGCTTTCCTCCAGAGTTACATAACGGAAGGTAGAAACTGCCGTATGGTGGCTGTTTATTATTACAGGAGATGGCTACCTTTTGTCACGGTTGCAGAAAACACTAGATGTGTAGTGGACTGGAAGGTGAGTTGGTGTACCTGGTAGCCTCCTTTTTGTAAATTGCTACAGGAAGGTAGTTTTTGGATTCTGTCTGTGCTTCGGGATTGTTGGTGACACCTTAAAATAAGGCTGTATTGAGAGTACTTAGATTGAGAGATGCCTAATTGGAATAACTAAGTGAGCAAATGGTAATGGATGAAGAAGGAGGAACAGGATGATGGCTGGATTCTGGGGAAAGAGAGAATTGGTAGAGCAACACGAATGGATACCTCTTTCTTTCTGAAGAGTGTTTCTTATGTCTGTAAGGAGGCGCGATATATGGTTGATTCCACGGGGTGTTAAATACACGACAGAACAGATATTATGATTCTATTCTGATGTGGCAGTCTTTGCATCCTCAGTGGCAAGATGATGATGTCTTTTGTTTGCTAAGCAGTGCTTAGTAGATACCTTGTGCTGCCCTTGTCTGATCAGACCCTGTTGTGCAATTCTGGAATTGAGTTGCAGAAACTCTGACTCAAACCACCTGAATTACGTTTCACAAAAGCTCACTCATTACAGCTGTCTCCAGAGGTCTCACTCTGTTATTGGGGGTTAGCTGAAAATTTAATATTAGGGAATTCTTACTCTAATTGTGTATTTTTGCAGTCTTGTTAGATATGCACAGATCTGCTCCTTCTGTACAGAAAAGTATGTTTCTTCATGTTAAGTAGTAGCTAAGTAATGTGTTTTGGTTTGGAAGTTAAGCTATTCAGCATTCAGTGTTGGCTAGGGAAACAGATAAAATGACAGACTTCGGAGCTAAAAGGTAGCTGTGTGTCTGTTTGGGGCCAGTACAGGTATCCTGCAGAGAATTAAACAGGGACATCTTGGCTGGCTGCAAGTTGGAGGTCAAGAGTAGGGCATTTAAGTCTGGTGAGTAGTGAATTTTGTATCATAGCATGTAGGTAGTTCTGCTAGGCTGGGGAATGGCTCTAGAGAGGAAATTCCTGACTGCCCATTTGCAGTATCTTGTTGGCAATGGAGACCCATTTGTTTGAATGAAGATGTCTGGAAATTGACGCTTGAATGACACTTCTAACATACAGGTCTGGAGTAGTGAACACACAGTGAGGAAGAGGGGTGAACACTTAGGACTGGGATATATGTCTACCTGCTGCTATCTCATGATTTCTGATGTCTTGGCTGAAGTCTTTAGCTACTACCATGGTTTGGGCGGAGACTGACTCTTCCCCTGTGGAATCCTGCTACCGTTAGGATTAGCTAAAGTGCTTGCTAGAGCCAATACTAAATGGTAAGTTTAGGATTTGCTAATACAGACATTGGAATTCTCTCCATCATATCCCAGCACCCTTCACAACATGCCTTAGGATATGCCTGCTCAGTCTTTTGTTTTGGGGTTTTTTTTTTTTGGAAGGAGAAGTCTATTTTCAGTATGTGTGTGTTTAGAAAGAAATGAAACTTGAGCCTCTTTGAGGAGATTGAAGTATACCTGATTATTGGGGAGGCCTGATTAATTCTCTTCTGGCCTCTGACATCGATCTGACCTTACCAGACCAGCTGCTGGCAGCAGTTAGGACCGTGGTGCCACAGGCCCTTTCCCAGAGAGTGGCTCTGCATGCTCAGGATCACGCCTGCAGCGCTGGGCATTCCTCCCCCTGAGCCCCAGGAAAGCTGCAATCAGGCTCCTTCACCCACTAGTTAGAGCTGACCCTGCTCAACTTTCTAAAAGTAGCCAAGGGTCCCACCCACACAACCTCGCTCTTTTAATTTCTCAAATTACCCTTTAGTGCCCACAAGCAGAGTGAGCATTGCCTTGTAATTTGTGTTGTCGCTTTTGACAATTGAGGGAGACTACTCCTGTTCCCAAGGGGCCTGTGCCTGGGGGAAGGGAGAATGGATGGAACAGATGGAGGGAGGACATTTGGGCATTAACTAGGATTGGAAAGAGTATGTGAGGGAATAAGGGGAGAAGAAATGGGCATCAGGCTTGTTCATAAAGCCTAGAGCTGTGTTAGGCTGGCAGCTGAAGGTAAAGAAATGCTGTATTAACTATCAAAGTTTTTGTTCTCGTGGGGCTCTTCAGTCATGGACCGCTTCCCCCCCTGCATCTCCTGTAGCCTGCAGTACACTATTCTGTTTGCTTTCAAGCTTTGTGCGTTTAAACATTTCTATGATTTAAAAAGTTTGAATTGTTCAAGAGCCAATAGGTGTAACTGCCTCTTGTGTATTTGACTCCAGTAGTGGTTTATATTCACATACTGACAAAGCTGCTGCTTTTAATGTACTGTAGCCAGTATCTAACCTTTTCTAAGTTGGGAGGGATGTCATTCTCCCTTCAGAGGCAGCGAATGCTGTTTGTCTAATAGGGTGGGGGGTGGGGGGTTTTGGTTTGGGTTTTTGGAGGGTTGTGGGGTTTGGTGTTGGGTTTTGTTTGTTTGTTTTTTAATAACCGCAACCACAGTTATAGGCCAGGACACAATTGTACTGGAAGGTTTGCCATCATGAGATCCAACTCCCAGTTCTGGGCTCTGGAGGCAGGGGGAGCAGAGCGGCCAGGCTGCCTGTGCCCTGCTCTGCAGGTGAGAGGGGTATCTTGGCTGTCTGAGGTCTGTGTGCTGCTTGAATGGCCTATCCTCAGCAGCTTTTAGGGAAAGTTGCCAATAAATGTATTTTTGCAGCTAATGCATACAGTGAACTGCTCCCCTCACATCCATCTGCTTTGCCTGCAACAAGGGCTGATTTCAGTGCTAAGTACTTTCTAAGTGCAAAACAAAAGGGTTTCCACTGTCTAAGGGAGCTTTCTGCACACCCAAAAGCCGGGTTAAAGATTTGAAATGCGTACAATGAAACCCTGCAGTAGCTCGGTTCGGAGAACTCAATAGGTCAAAAACTACCTTACCCCAAAACAAAGGATCGCTCTCTAGAGTAAGAGGAAATGGAGTGAGCCCTGTTTGGGAACTAGTGCCATTGGTTCTGTGGCAAGAGAGTGTGAAGCGAAGAGAACAGAAGATATGATGTGAGCCAGGAGTGCATGGTAGATGAAAAACTTAAAAGGGCAGTTTGTAGTCTGTAGTACGAAGAATAGCACCTGTGTAAGTTGTATGCTGCCTGTAGAATGGTAAGGAAGCGATTGCATACTGAGAGAGGTTTGGAGTAGAGCAGAGAGAGGTAGGTTTTCGTTTTGGGATGGGAGTAATTTCTGCGTACTTGTAACAAGCTTTTAACTAGCTAGAAGTAGGGTTCAGCTGCAAAATATCATTGTATTGTAAGTGAAGAGATTTCACAGGCACTCCCTGGAAAGGAGTCGTCTCTCCTTATTTTAGATGATGTTATTACCCTGGGCTTTCTATACTGACGGCGGAGAGTAGCTAACTGCTAGGGTGTGATTCATCTGACAATATAGATTCCTACTGCTTGTTGGGAGGAATTGTGCCCCAAGCTCTATCAGCTATAAAAAATGACAATGCTGACAACCTCTGTATTGTTAGTCTGATCTTAGTGACATGAATTCCACGCTAGTGATTGTATTTCCGTTCGCAAATACTGTCCTTTTACTTTTTACAGGAACCTTACAGCATAAGCAAAGCAATGCATTTAAGACTAATTGAAGCTCATTTTTATTCTGTAGCTTGTAGAACGAGAGCCACTTGTATGTCACCTAGACCTACTAGAACCACTTCCTGCTGGCCCAGAAGAGCTTCCTGATGAGTTTTTTGAAGTCACAGTGGATGATGTACGGAAACGTTTGGCACAGCTGCAGAGTGAGAGGCAAGTTCCCTTTCTGCTGGCAAGTGAGATTGCTCCATATCCTTCTGTTGAGCAGTGTGACTCTATGCACCTATAGCTGGCTGTGATCTCTGGGTAAAGGGTTGTAGATAAGTTTCTGGGTGTGGAATTAATTAATGATCAGCACTGGAAGACCCTTTATGTCATTTGAATTCAAGGGCTATGTCATGTTTCTGTGACAGAACTTATGTTTTTGTGTGAATCACTTGAGCATTTGTGCATGGGATAATGGTTTCACGTGGATGTTGAAAATTTCATCATGAAGTGTCTGTGATGCCTATGTGGTGATAAGATTATCTGAGAACCCCAAGCTAATCAGGGATGGGCCCTCACTGAGAAAGGATTAAGAGAAAGATTCCTTCCCGTATTCTGCATTTCAGGGAGTTATTCAAAGCCACTTAACACCCCACCTCTTTTTCTTTCTTTCCTTCTCCCTTCTTCTGAAAGAGAAGCCACTGCCTTTGTAATTAGATGTGCTCTTACTTGCTGGAGGCCCAAAGCAGTGGTGAGCTCCTGCTCTCTGTTTTGATCTGACTTCACATTAACTATTAGGAATTAAATGGATGGAATTTGTAACTTGTGATGGACAAATATATTGTCGTGGTTTAACCCAGCAGGCAGCCAAACACTACACAGCCGCTTGCTCACTCCTGCCCCCTCAGTGGGATGGGGGAGAGAATCAAAAAAAAATGTGAACAAACACAATGATCCAGCTTCATAAGAATAACTCCCACTGACTTCAGTAGTAGCTAGTAGCTTTTTCAGTCAGTAAGAAACACCTTGTGTTTTAAGTAACAGAATTAACCTTTTATTAGACCTCATCAGAAATAAACAACTTTGAGACATTACCCAAATGGAAATAAAGCAAAATCAAACTTAGCCACACATCAAGACATAAGAATATTTGGAACATGCACAAAGAGCAGGAAGAAGTATAGGAAGCTGGACTAACTATGCATCTCACTGTTCAAGTAGCTTGCTGTCAAATATTCATGATTTTACTGTACTTTTATTCCAGTTCTAAACTAAAAACTCAGATTAAGATGAACTAACCTCCCTGTCACAACAGCATTTTGTTGTCTGTATGTTCCTTAAAGAAATTAATTTCATGAATGTATTTAGTTTCAAGTGGATCATAACATTCCTTTAAACTAAACATTACAAGCATTCTCTGAGACCATGGGACAGCCTGCTTTACACTGTAACCAAGTCTGAGTTGAAGTTTTTACTTAGAGCTGATTTTTTTCCCCACAGGCCACCAAAATCCACATGAGTACACAGATTGGCCTGAAAATTGCTCTGCCGCTTGTGGGTCTAGAGTATTTAGTGGTACAGATGTAGGATCATTTGGTTGGGGGTTACTGGAATACAGCCCCCTCAAAAAAAGACCTAATTTCCGAATTTGCTGATGCTTGTAATCCCTTATCCCCTCACAGCCAGGGATAAAAATAAAGGCAAGTTACACATGAAACTGATACCAGTTGGCTTCTGTTCTCAGCTGCTGAATCTTAACAAAAACTAGCTGTATACCATGCAACATTTTAAATGCAATTAGAATTTAATTCTGACTTCATGAAGAGCTGAGAATTGGTATGAATCAGCAATTGATACATGAAGAAGGAATGGAGCACATTAGTTCCGTATATTTGCTTTTCAGATTATGAGTTGGCACTTTCAGAGCATCTTGGAATGTGGTGTACAGCTGGTGAAGTTCTGGGCACAGTTGGTGAAGTAAGCCTGTAGCTGTTTTGTTCAGCAGCTGTTCCTGAGACACCTTGATGATTCTTAAAAACAAAAAGAGGTCCTTCAAACTGTATAGGTGTAAGAGATTAACTTGCAAATAGATGTGCGGAATTATATGATCAAATGTTTCACCAAAATCTAGCTTAGTACATCAGTTATTCAGAATTAAGTGCAAACAAGGAAAAGTAGCTAAAGCTGAACATGGGATCTGTTGGATCTAATAATGTTCATATGTTCCATATATGAGATTTTGGGGTAGGAACCACAGGAGGTGGGGAAAATGCTGTGAGGGATACGTGGAACAGTTGAGCAATTCCCATCAGCCCTGCATGGACCTTTTGCTTTCTTAATAAAATAAGAATACATCTTAAAATTACAAATTTCTTTACTTACAGGAAAATACATAATCGTTTTCTTGAATTTATTGTTTCATCTTAAACAAAGGGAGATTTTTTTTTGCACCCACTACTCCTTTTTAAACATCAGTCTACAATGCCAGTTCTTGAATGATCTGAAACATCTCGTTTTTGTTTTGTTTCCCTATTGCTAATTAATACCCATTAATTTCCTGTGCCAGCATTGTTTTTCAGCTTCAGTAGCTCTTCTTCCTCCCTGGAGTAATCACGTCCAACTTTAGTCTCTGTTTTATTGGATTAACAAGTCCATCTCTTCTTGAGTAGTCTAAGCAAACATTCCCCTGCTCCTCTTAGTATCTTTTCTGGCATCTGCTGTAGTGAACTTATTTTTAAACTTGTACAAGAAAAGTAGTTTTATACAGTATTGTTGCTGATGTTTAGTAGTTCCATATATGAGATTTTGGGGTAGGAACCACAGGAGGTGGGGAAAATGCTGTGAGGGATACATGGAACAGTTGAGCAATTCTCATCAGCCCTGCATGGACCTTTTGCTTTCTTAATAAAATAAAAATACATCTTAAAATTACAAAAGTGACAGCTTTTCGTCTTCCCGTGTATCTAGGAAACGCCTGGAAGAAGCTCCACTGATGACAAAATCTTTGAGGGAGGCTCAGCTGAAGGAAAAGTTAGAGCGTTACCCAAAGGTAGCATTTGTTCTTTTTCCAGTCTCTCTGGCTAGTCCAGACTTGGGGGTTGAGTAACTTTGGGAATCAATTGTGATCAACAGGATCTTGAGCTACTTATAGGAAGACTTTTCAAATTTCTGTTCCTGTTAATTGTGAGACTTGCATAACAGTTGTACCATATAAAATCAGCTGGCCTGTAATGATGTGGTTGAGTGGTGGGCAATATAGCTCCTTCTATTTTGTTCCGGATGTTTCAAAACCCTTATGTTGTGCACATGTCAGTCTTTATGACTGAGCTTTCCTATCTGCCTCTCCTCTGTAGGCTCTTACATTTTGATAGTATCTCATTATAAGTTAAATGATAAGGTGTTACAGATTGGAGATATCTTACTCTGTAAATACAATCCTAATACAGTTTTTGTCTTTGGTGATTTATTGCAAAAAAATATGAGATTAAGTTCCCAAGTTAAGTGCTTTCTGACCAATGCTGGAAATAGAATGGTACGAGTTACTTCAGACGTATGGTCTATGGACGCTTCAGGATACTGATACACTGTCTGTACCTGTCCATGGGTGACTTTCTACTTTGTTTGTGCATCACTTAGCACGGGGAGCTCCTACTTTCTGAATAAGTGCTGCTGCATTTTACATCATACTGTTTCTATAGATGAGCTCTCTTACAGCCTTTGAAAACCAGACAGCCCGTGTTCTCTGAGGAGCTGCACAGTAATTGTTAGCCAGTATGCTATTCTATACCTATAGAGTAAATATCTCAAATCTCCCCATTTAAAAAAAAAAACTTGCTCACAAATTCTAAGCCAAGGTCAGGTGTTACAGAACAGCCATAAACAATTGTCCTAACGCACTTTGCCTCTGATTTAGGTGGTGTTGAGAGTCCATTTTCCAGACCGTCATGTTCTACAGGGGTTCTTCTGTCCTAGTGAAACTGGTAAGAGCAATCTCCACTTCAGTCTGTGTAGCTGCAGCTAACCTCTCTCATCATTGATTAGTTGCATGCCAAAAGAGAGTGGCTCTGGACAGATCTTTCTGCTGTCCAGGGAAGTAATACTGCTCTGAAAAAGCAGCAGTAGCTAATTACACTGTCCTTATAAGGCCCCTGAACTGGATGAGAAAAGGGTCTGGGGTAATTAACTTAGTTAAGGGGAATTTATTTCTAGGACTGCTTGATGGAGACTGTCAGGCTGCTTGATGGCAAAATATTTGTGCTCAGGAAACTGTTTCACTTGATACCCATTGTTTGCGTCCAAATGTTAAGTTACTGAGATGAGTTTGGACACTTCCTCTGTGTTAAAGCGTAAAAAGTTTTGGGGAAAAAAAAATACCACCATCCCCCCCCAGTCCAAAACAAAACCAAAAAACCAGGAAGAAGAAAAAGAGGCTGTAATAAGAATAACAGGGGATGAACCTTTCTGCCTCCATCAGTTCACAGAAGGCGGTCAGACCATACACCAAGTAGCTCTTACTGTTGTTAATTGAGATCCTCTTATTCGCAGCAGGCAGTGATGGTTACCCACACAATTTTTTTGATACTTCTGTATGGAACAAGAACTAATAACTAGTTACCAGAGTCTCACCTGGCTGGTCACTGCAAATCTTGCAGCTGCTATTGGATTTCCTAGGAAGAACTTCACTGGCATCCTTAGATTTTGCTAAGGGACCAGCATGTCTAAGTGTTTCTTGGGGGTGTTTTGTTTTTTTTTTTCTTTTCCCTCCAAGATATTTGTAATAGTAACAGTATTCTTTTGAGGAAAAGGGAATCTACAGACATTGTAGAGGGCAGTTCTGCTGGTACAGGTTAGCCTTTTTGTCCAGCATCTGAAGAAACAAATGTAATTCAGTAAACCTTTCTCTCCTTTTTTCACAGTTGGCATTTTGAGAGACTTTGTAAGAAGCCACCTTGCAGATGCAGACTTGCCATTTTACTTGTGTGAGTGTGCTGTTGGTAATGTTTGGCCTTACTTTACAAAGTCTGTTCCTAGCTGTGTATATGGGATCTTGTGATGCCATGAGGGGAGGAATTCCTTCCCTAAATACAGCCTCAGAGTGCAAAGAATGTGTAACCTGCTCACTTAGCCACATTATGCTTTTGCCTAATAAGAAGCCTATGTGGGCAATGTGAACATGTCACTCCTTTAAAGAGCACTAATCCCTCCCATACCTGCTGTATTTATTGTTTTGGTTGCTGGGTGGTCCTGTTTTGTAACTTGTTTTTTAACTTCAGTTATTGCACCTCCCAGAATCATCTTGAACGATGAAAGTTTGACGCTCTTTGAGGTAAGGACTCCCATGTGTGCTCTGTGATTCTCTGACTTGCTGCTCCCCTTCGCCCCGCCATGTGCTTTAGTTACTTTTAAAAGAAACTGTGTAATGTTGTGATCCCTGTAGACGTCCGCTTAGCCAAGACTAATGGAACCAGGTGTTTGGAGCACAAGCTCTTCACCAGAAGAGGTCCACCTTGTGCAACAATATGCACTGGCATATTGCGGCAGGGCTGGGGGGGTTGCATTGTTTTATACATAGACTCGGTGACTTACGGAGTCTGAACTGTATTTAACCTTGAAACATTATTGCAAGAGCTGAGCTAATGCGAGTTTGCTATATCTGTAGTTGGACTAGTGTAGTAGGAGATGTGACACTGGGTTTGGATAGGTAGCTGTTTTCAACTTCTACAGCAGGAGCTAGAGGCCATAGTAGACAAAAATCTGACCTTTTTGATAATCACTATGTGAGAATTTATTTTAAGCCAGCTTGTACATTGAGGAATATGTACTCTCTATGTGTAACTTTTCTCAAAGGCTGAAATTTAGTTTTTTCAGATCCAGATTCCTGGAGGTTTTTTGCAAATGTCAGATAAGGTGGTCTTGAAGTCTCTGACCAGAGACTCTCGGCTGTGTAAATCACACACGTGTGAAGAGACTGATCGAGTGATTTTGTTAGTGACTTTGCCCCAAACTCACCATGTTTAAAATGTGCTGTCATTCAGGGAGAGGGATAGAGAAAGGGACCTTTCAGGCAGCATGGTGAATTAGGTAGGGATTAGCATGCCTCTGAAGTTGTTTGTAATGGAGCTTTCCAAATTCCACAACTTCCTGACCAGGCCATGTGGAAGAGGTACACGTGCAGCTGCTTTTAGACTATTGAATGTTCAGGGAAGCAACGTGTGGATCTCTGTGTTCACAGTGGGAAGTCTCTCCTCTTCCTAATACCTTTTTAAGAATTCTTTGCTGAAATTTGAAGTTTTGGGAGTGGTTCTGGTGATGTTGGAGTTCCTTGTATTGTCACCATGCCTGTGACAGGTTTAGCTTCCTAGGGAGTCATAGCCCTGCTTGGTGCTGTGGTTCAGGAATTGCTATGCAGTAGCTCTTGGCCTCCACCCAGCTTCACAGCCTGAGGACTGCTCTGTTTCTATCAGCCTTCCTATGCTCTGCTTGACCGTGACCTCTGTTTGAATGAGCAGTGTGCATGGCTGTGCTTCTCCCACCGACAGGAACGGGACAGTGTATGTGTTGGTAAGACATAATGTTATCGTGGGTGGGGCGAACAATGATTTTTCTTTTCAAAGCCGTTTTGTATATTTTAATTAATAATGAAAATACCAGTGGAAAGCACTTTGTGTCTTTGAGCCAGGAGATTTTGCCATTTGGTCATGAAGGCAATTCTCCCAGCTTCCTCTGACTTGTGCCATCTCACCCACATCTGCCACCCAAAACACTGTCTCAAGGCACACGTGGTAACCGTGATGGGAAATGTGAAGGACAAATCTTGTCTTCAGATTTCTGAGAAATCCCATGAAGGGGAAACTGGCTATGGTTGCATTGCTAATGATATATTTGCAAAACATTCAGAGGAGGAACAGCAGATAATAAAAAATGTTCTGCACTTGTTAGCAGGTCTGAGGCAAGGGAAGCAGCTGTAGAGCTGTGACTAGTACAGAGTGGTCTGACATGGCACATGCACACTACTCTCAGCCTTTCTCTGTCTCCTTTGGTTTTTTTCTTTCTTTTTTTTTTGGTCCTAAGCTGTCATGCCTGAGCACATCCCCCACCTAGAGTTCCTTTACACACATTTTCTAACATGCTTTTTGGAAAGTTTTTTTCATCATTCCAAAGCATGGTCTCTCTGCAGCGCTCACCAACAGAGGTCTTCTGCATAAAATGAGCGTTTTTCGGTCTTTTTCTAAGATTTGGCTGAGATGTGTTCCCAGATTTCCTGTCTCAGCCTTCAGACCTGTGTCCCTACAAAATATACAGCTTTCTTTTCAGTGTCTCTGTAGGAAACGATATTCTGCCCCACCCCATAATGCCTCATTTTCCTATAGAATCTCAAAAGTTTTGGCACTATTTATTTTTTCTTTAAGATGTTTTTTTGTTTTGTTTTGTTAAGTACATCCTAGATGCTGAAGAGTCAAAATCTGCCTCTCTAATGAACCTTTTTCCTATTCTCAGTTCATTTTCTATTGGATGTTTTGTTGCTCCTTTGAATTCAAGGTACTTACCTTTCTGACGCTGCTTTCTTCCATTGTTTTCTGTCACCGTTGGAAGATACCCTGTCTGCTCACATGCCTGTCCTTACCACCTTGAAATCTCCTATGACTGTTCTCTTCCTCTTTTTTAGTTAGCTTCTAAATCCTTTGCATACCATACTCATTCCACAAAGAAAAGGAGGTTTCTCTGGCTTTTCAGTAAACTTGAATGCAGCACCCTCTTTGCTGGCCTCTATCTGCCTCCTATTCACCCAATCTCTGATGCTGTCTCTGGTCTCTGCTGTTAGCTTTGGTCTGTCTTCTAAAGTAAGTTCAAAATCCTCTGCTTACCTGTATTTATCCCTTGCCCGCCTCCCACCCCCACCCGCTGCAATACTGTTCTTTTGTTTTCTCTTTTTCAGCATACATCTAATGTTTCTCTGGATGTCTTCTGAAACATAACTTGTTCAGTGAAACACCACAGAAATAATTACATTTCTCTGTCTTTGAATCAGAAACTTTATGGCAGGAATTCTGTTTAATTTGCTGTGTTAAAGCTTTTGTTCTGTACCTGGCACCATTACTTGTGCTTGTTACATGTGTCGCAATTTACCAGTTTCCTAGTTGTGACATTTACTGTGGAATTCATTCCTCGTGGCAGCTCCCTGAAACGTATAAAAATGTGTTAAATTAGTGCTCTGTAAAGACTTCGAGGTACCTTACAGCCCAGTCTTTTAGCCTCCTTTAGAAATCACAACTTGATGAAGAACCTGGTCGATTTTAGTGTCAAGCATCTTCAATTTGTAGTGGCTTCCCTGAGAATGAAGTGCTTGCTGTGTCACGGGGCAAAGGTGCAAAGCCTTGATGTTAGTACAGTACTGTGACTGTTCAAGATACGGTGCTCAAAAGCTGAAAATTCTCCTGCAAATTGACTGTTTTAAGGAATGATTTTTCTCATTTCTCACTTCCTCTGTGTCAAAAGAAGAATTACATCCAATTAAGATAAATGGTGGCAAATCCAAAGTTGATTTAAGAATTTTTTTTTTTTCGTGCAACATGTAATCATTAGTGTAGTCTAATTAAACTGTAATTAGAAAGTGGATGTGTTGAGAATTTGGGTATAATTAAAGAAAAATTGATTTTTTAAGCATTATCTAAGTATACAGAATCATTACAATTATTTGCAAAATGTGGAAAAAAGTAAAATCTCATGCTTAAAATATTTTTAGGGATTGTAATGTGACATTTTGAAGAGATTATTATCACATTACTTAACAGTTGCGTGACTTGGCATTTTCTTCTTAACCAGCTGGCTCAGTGTAGGTAAATGTAGTGATGCATGTGCGAGGAAAAATAATTTGAACTTCATATGCATCTCAGAGAGTTCTTGGGTTGATTGTTACTGCTCTGGAGCAAAACCTGAAGGTGATGAAATCATCAGCTCATCACTGAAGAGTAGTCAAAACCGAAATGGCCTCCTTCCCAAAATCCAAAGTACCCAGAACGAAATAAAGAACATCGGTGTGTCATTGTATGAAAGCACGGTTTGCTCACATCTTGAATAATGTGTGCAGATCTGGTCTCTCATCTTAAAAAGGAACTGGTAAAGGTGCAGAGAAGGGGAATGAGGTCTGGAATGGCTCCTGCGTAAAGAAAGACTAAGTAGGCTAGGACTTGTCAATCTGCAGAAGACGTGACTGGGAAAGGAATAACATATCACGGAGAAGCTGGAAGGGGTTGATTTCTGACTCTCTCCAGGACACAAGAGTGAGTGGCATCAAGTCAGGCGAGGAGGAGCTAGAATGAATGGAAGAAGGTAGTTGTTCATGCAACGGAAAACTGAAGTGTGGAATTCCTTGTCACAGGGTGCTATATACTAAAAGTACATACTGGTTCAAGAGAAATTTGGACAAGTTCAAGGAAGATATCTACTGAGAGTCTCTTAATATATAGAAACCATCTCAGGAAGCTTCTGAACTGAACATCATTGCTAGCTGACAGTATTAGGGGAAAGTATCACATAAAGGCAAAGAACAAGGATACTCTTCTCTCTGCATCTGTTTTTTTGTTCACTGTTAGAGATAGGATACTGGCTGGACTGGGTCTGCATACAGTTGTTCTTATGTCCTTGTGTATTGCTGGAGGTGGACTAACCAGGCTACCTTAGCAACTTACCTGACCCAACAGCAATTCCTATATTGACTCAACTACTCTATAGATTGAATGATAATGGACTAATACACATGAAACAGTACACAAAATTTCACGTATAGCAGAGAATTTAAACTTGTATGTTTGACTTGTTTCTTTGAATATCCTGGAATAATTAAGCCTTTGTAACTTTACTGCCTGTTAGGTGTTTAAGGGTTTTTTTTCAGCTTTATGATTTCATTAATAGAACCACTTTGTATATAATTCTCCCAATTTTAAGGAAAAAAAGAAAAAATACAGACCGTATGAGCTGTAGAGTTCTGGAGGAAACAGCTGATAATATCAGTGGAATTTGTTAGATTTTCCTTTGCATGTGACATCCTGTGTAGCATTTCGTGTCTGTGGAAAAAAAGATGCAAAGTATAAGCAACTTGTTCATGAGATGGTGTGTTCTTCTATAGTGCAAGTGATGATGTGAGACATACAGGTAATGAAAAATGAGTATGTGAAACAATAAGGGCACTGCAAACTCCTTCTAACCAGGTGTCCTGTAGAAGCTTTTTTTCTGCATACTAATTTTTATTGTTTCTCGAGACATTTCTGCTGAAAACCCTAAGGTGGATGTTTGTTGTTTTAGAGGAACTTTTATCTGAGTAATTTAGACAGTGGATGCATAGCTGCTGGTTACAGCTGAGTCAGCTGAAGAGACTGCTGCCCCAGTTATTCTCACATCTGTCGCCTGGGCTGCTATTTATTTCATTCTACACGGGTTGGAGAAATATAAACAGTTTAAATAACGGATGTTTGCAGGCTCAGGTCTCTTGACTGAAGTGGATTAGAGTCTCATAACATTCAAATCCAAGTGGTTGTTAATATCTTGCAATGGGTGGTAGTGATGGGCTGAAGAAAGTAACCTTTTCAGGGGTCTGGTTGTAGCTGGAGAGGGATGTGTGTCTGCAACATTGTGAAAGTAAAGGTTTTGCTCACATATGTCACTCACGCTCTACAAGAGTTCGCTGATGCAGTTATGCCAAGGGACCCAAGCAAACTTTTTCTGCAGGAGATCTTGCTAAAGTTTATGGTGAGTTTAAAGAACTCATTTTTGAGTTTTGTGGGTTTTCTCCTTCTGCAGTTGAGTATATAAACTTTGTGAAGTTTATATTTGTACCTTGTCCCCATAGCCCATCTGGTGCAGAAACCTCAGATGGTTGGAAATGTGTATGCAGCTATAGATATTTAACTTTCTAGATTTTTTCACCGTGCACCTTCAATGTGACATTTCAAAATGCTTTTGTTTTCAAAAGTTTGTCTCCAGAATCCAGTTCATCACAGCTGACTTGCAAAAATGAGTTGGTGGTGAAAGGAGAAGGCCAGAGCATTTTTGTAATCAAGTTTTTTTTCTTTAAAGAAATTAATGTTTTTTTAATCAAATTATATTCAGGGAGGCTTTAGCCTTGACTACAGGGCCCTGGGGCATTGGAAATGAGTGCATGATTTGACCCAAACACTTGAGGCTAGCAACACTACTCTGATAGTGAGGTGAGCAGAGTAGAGGTTTAGCAATAAGGGAAGACGTGTCACTGGATTGGCAAGAAAGAGCAGGGGAATTGATTTGTTTGAGGAGCAAAGAAATTCATGTATGTTCAGGGTGAGGTGTGAGAAAGCTGCAAGGGCCTGAGGCGACTTGGAAGGATAAAATGGCGTGAAGAGGGGGAGCGGAAAGAAAAGTGTGCCTGGTCGGGGTTGGGTTCCACTGTCTATTTAGAGTTTTAGATTTTGGAGCAATGGGTTCTGCGCTGCCAGGAATGTGTGCTGGGGGAAGGGCACATGAGCATGTGCATTAAAGCCTTGAAGTTGTTCGATGCAGCTGGGTGTAAAATGGCCATCGTGTAAAATGGGTTTGCAGATTGGAAGAGCTGTGTTTAATGCCAGGGGCCACATAGCCTGTGTCCCTTGCCTGGGGCCCTTCAGCCCTTTCAGGTTATGATCTGTTATGGCAGGAATGATTCTGTGTGTTTATAAACATTTTATTTGGATGAAGCATCAAACAGGAAAAAACAATTCCTGCCGAGAACTTGTCATACCATTCTGGTTACCCATACTGCTTGTCGGAGACAACAGTGCTCTAACTTACTAGGTCGGTGCCTTATCCCAGTCTAGGTCGGATGATTATGGGTGAAGCTTTGCTCCCCGCTACCAGTGTAAATCCTTTTTCATCTTTAACTTTCGCCTTGAGTCAGTGAAGGCCCCATGCCGTAATGTCTTCTGCTTGGATAGGCTTTCCCTTCTTCTGCTGCAGATCTGAGTGCTTGGCAGGGGCTGAAGGGGGCTTTCTTCTCTGGGAAGAAACGTGTGCGGAAGTTGCTCTGGCTTTCATGTCCCTGGCAGCTGTGTTATTGTTGGATGCCCTTTTTACAGGCGGCTGTTACTAATGGGGCTGCTTTGCCTGAGCCTCTCAGTAAAAATGACACTGGCCCAGACCAGGAGCAAGAGAGGTGATACTTCTGGTATGGGGCCAGGTGGGCAGTGCTGGGGGCAGGACTGCTCACCGCTTCTCACTTGCTCTCTAGTGTTGCCTTCCAAACTATGAAATCTTCATTCTGGGAAGAAGTTTGTGCGGATCAGCATCCACACTCGCTGGAGGCCTGAGGGCTGCAGTGCAGGCTGTGGTGCCTGGTCCGGCACTGGATGGGGTTAGGCTCTGTACGGGTGGGTTGGGTGAAGACTTTGTCCCTTTCAGGCATCATGTGGTCTGTGGAAGGGAAACCTTTTGTACTTTAGTCAGAGCTCCCCTTCTGTTCCCATTATCTGGAAAGAAAGAGATGAAAAGACAGAGCTGCTCTGTAAAGGTAGAAGGCATATGGATAAGGTATTTTGTAAAACGTTTGGCTTTCGGGCTGGGGGAAGAGGAGCTTTTATGCTAAGGTGACCTTGCAGTACTCAGCATCCTCTGTAGTGTGAGAGCTTGTTCAGGAATAATGCTGTGTGTTGGTACATAGGATGTAAACGTGAAGGAAGTGCTGTGGAGCATGTGGTTCTTCCGGACGTCGTAGGGAAAAGGGAGCATGGGTAAAGTAACAGAACAGCTAATTTCTCAAGCTTTTTTGTGGTATCTTTTTTTTGGGAGGATGTGGGAAAGGTTGAGGAGTGAGGTTGTCTTTATCAGTAGTACAGCTCTTTAAGGTTGTCACGTTGTATCATGTAACTGCCAAAATTCACAGCTTTTGCTCCAGGTGCTCTGTGTCAGTAGTGTTAGCAATAGCCTGCTGGAATGCTTTGTACCTGATGTGGTTCCCTTGCAAAGGTGTCTGCACATAACCTGACACTTGATTTTAATGGGATGTTTCTTAGATGTCTAGAAACCTATGTTTCTGTTCAAAACAGGTCTTCCAAAACAGGTACTACCATGTTGTATCTAGCCATTCTGGATTTTTTCAACATTTAACTTTCATATTTCTCTTTCCTACACATCTTACCTGAGCAGAAGATAACATACCAAAATAGAGGTAGACCGTAGGTGCTTTGTAGAACACCTGTGGAATATATATTCATTTCAGGAATAAAGTGACTTTAATAAAGAGGAAGCAAAGGCAATCATAAGAAAGATTGCACTGAAATCTAATTATCTCAGTGATAACTATAATTGAAATTATATGAGCCTTAGAATTCATAACTTTCAAACATGAGATTTTTGTCTCATTACCCTGTTCCTTAAATGCTTTTCCATTTTTTTTAATTTTGTTTATACTCCTTTTGCTTTCAGGGACTTCATAGATTCTTGTTCCCCAGATATGGTGCTTAAACTCTTTGAAAAACAGAAAATGAGAAATAGTTAAGAAAACCAAAAAATAAAGGAATAGAGGTTGGCTTATGGCTTCTGCACAGTCCATTCTTGGTTTTTCTTTTTTTCCTTGTGTCTTCTCAAAACACATGACGCTGTCATGTCTGAACGTAAGTGGACTGTTATTATTACTTTTAAGTAGGACCGTGGCAGAGAAGCGTCCAATTATTTATTCCCTTCAGTTTAGTCATAGGGTACATAATTGCCCTCTGTTTTCTCCTCTTCTTTGAGAAATGCCTTGGTACATAGGGAATTCTAGCAGCATCCTCCAAGGATATGGGGATTCTCTTGGTGAACTTCAAAAGGATTTTCTAGAAACTTATGGTCTTTGCTGAGACTGTCAGAGGCAGAGCCTGCTTGAGTCCAAGCGCAGAGTGTTCTCGACATTGACCACTGCAAGCCTGGATGTTTTAGGAACTTACTGTTATGGAGACTGCATGATTTCTGATGGTATCACAACCCCACCCTCCGCTAGGTAGAGGGTAGAGTTGCTTCTTCTGTGGTATGACGGGCGGTTGTTTGGGATTGCTTTTCCAATGTCAGACATGAATCACGGAGTTGCACCTAGCGTTTCCAGGTCTTAAGTTAGCAGTAGGTTATCCTCCACTCTATAGACTGTCCTGGTGCTGTCTGTAAGAAAAAGTGGATGGTGTATGAGGCAGTAATGTGAGCACATTTGAGCATTCAAATACTTATAAATGACTGAAATTTGTGCTGAAGCCAATAACAGGAGTCACTGCAGATGGTGGAGTACTATATTATCAACTCTTCTGCTCTCTCTCCACCCTCTCACTCCATTCAAGCTGATAAGAGTGGAACCACATTCATTATATCTGATCGCTTACAGTGAAGGGAGAGCCTTTACGCTGCAAACAAAACCGGGAAAAAAGACAAATATTGTCAACTTGTTTGCCAAGGTACTTGGGCTGAAAGAACTGTCTGAAGTGAATTCTCCAAAAATATGTGTGTGTTTACAGTATAGTGAGCACACAGATTGGCAGCAACATGGAGTTTTTGGAATCCATAAAGACTTCAAGGCATTGCTTTGATTTTTTGTTATTGCTGTTTTTGCTGGCTGCCTTATCCTCATGTCCCTTGAAGTGTTTTATAATGTTCTGCTCTCCAGAACTGATCAACTGCAGGCTTCCCTGTTGTGGCACTTGGCTTTGGGTTCCTTATAACTGTAGTTGCTTGTTTGTGTTTTTCTAGGCTAAGCTGAGCTTTTCAGAGTTGCTTCTTCCCTTCTTTCTCCTCCCAGAAACAGGCGCTTGTGTAGTGCATGTCTGGGGTGTGTTAGTGGAAAAAATCATTGATTGCTGAGTTAATAGTAGGAAAGAGTTAGCAGAAGGTAAGAATACCAGCCACTGGAAAAGTCAAGGCAGCAAAGAGGGCAGGAGGCCATCATCTATCTTCAGAGGAGCTAAAGGAATCCACAGGCTTCCACATAAATATTTAGATCTTCTAATCAGATCTTAGAGTGCGCCGAGTGTTTCCTCTGGCGTGTACCGTGGGGCAGAAATCCAGGGGAGCTGTTTGTTCCTTTCTTTGCCTTTGGTTCTGTTTCCATATCCTATTTGTTAATGCCAGTTTGGCCAATACATCTGGCATGCTTGTTCAGTGAAGCCGACTACGAATTGAGTAGTGTGAAGCCTTCCCTGCTTTTGGCAAGAGTCTGAATGCGATTTCAGAAAAAATTACTTCATCACAGTCAGTCCGTTGGAGGTATTTCCCGTGGCAGGCCTTGTGGTTATTCTACTGACTAGCAAAGAAAATTGCAATTAATAATGAAATTAATCCAGCCCAGAGGATGGCATTCACCTTTCTGTGTGGAGTCTTAACTCTTTACTTAGCTGTTCAGGATTTTCTCATCTGACTGGATTTTGGTAGCAATCTTACCTCTTGTTTGTCATGTGAGGTCTGTTAAGCGCGCTCGCAAAGGCTGTCCATACTTGCTGCTTACGCTGACTTCGAGTAAGACTAGGCGCTTCAGTCTGGATGAGGGCTTTCCTTGTATGACTGAGTTTAGAATGGAAATTCGGCCAAAAATGTTCTCTCTTCTACTGTCAGTTTCGGAGGCCAGATCTTTCTGATATCAGCTCAAGGGATCAATGAATGCTCTTTATACCTGGATTCCTTCTTAAGTAACCTTCTCAAAATAGTGCTTTCAAATCTTATCTTTGCCTTATGAATTTTAAAGGTCCCCTGCTCTAGCTGGATCAGACCTCCGTATTGGCTGCAGAATATCCATCTTTTCTGGCAGTTGCAGTCCACATTGAGCAGCTTTGTTCTCAGGTTATAAACACGAACCACTTAGTCAGTTTGCCCCTTTCACCATGCCTGTAGTGTTTATTTCTGTTTCAGCGATGCTTTGCAGTCTTGTGGGAGAAGCTTTTGATCCACCGGCTTTCCGGTTGAATTTTCCAAGAGCTAGTTTATGTGTTTGGGGTGTGTATACTATGCAGTATTTCATGTTGGTAGCTTGGGTTTCTCCTTCCGTGCGCATGTTCCTTTGAAGTGCTTATTTTCTTATTCATCTTTTAACATCAAACTAACAGCAGACCTGTGGCACTCTAATCTTTTCAGATCGTGTAACGGAAAGAATGCTTCTCATTCTGGCAGCTGCAAGTTCCCCTTAAACAGCAGTCTCTGCCTGGTCTGAAAGCATCACTCTGTCAGTGAACAGAATAACTGCATGGTAATAATGTACGTATTTTGCAATACTCTGTTCTAGGATTTTTTGAATGTGTATGTCTGGAGATACCTAGTGAAGGAGGAAGTATTGAGACATCATTTGGGGGGGATTCTGCCTGAAATCTTTTCTGTGCTCTAGAGAATAAGTTACTAAAACATGCAGTGAAACAAAGCAGAAATGTTTCTCTTCTATATTGCAGCTGGATTCACAGGGGAATGTTGTTCTAGTGTAGGTATTTTTATCATGGAATGCAAGATGCAGTAGCCCCAGTATACCACTCTACAGCCAGGATGCCCTGCTGTCATAAACCACGCTCACCACTATGGTGTCTGAGTAACTGCACTCTGCATGTCTGAAATAAAACTGTGAGTTACTTAGCAACACAGCTTCAGACTAAATGTGGCTTTGTGAGTAACAGGCTGGTCTTCAGATTTCAGAAATGGAAAGCGTTCATTTAAACTTCTGCAACTGTAACTAAGATAAATTGATAAAGCTGCATTATTTAGATCTTTTTAGAATCTGAGGAGTTGGTCGTTTGGAATGATTCTCCTTAAACGGGGAGGACAGTAAGCAGGACATTGACTTCCTCCACTTCTTGCCTCATCAGTGACACTCTGATCCCTTCAGAAGAAAGCTGTCCTGTGATTAGGGCCTTGGATGAGACTCTGGAGGCTTACATACTTAGTGCTCATTTCTGCTGCTGCCATCCTGTGTGACCTTGAATAAGTTATTTAATCTCTGTCGGTCTCAGTTTTTCATCTGTACCAAAAAAACCCACCCAAACCCAAAAAACCCCCAAAAATCAAAAAACCCAAAACATCATACTTTCTTACATTTTTATTTATATTGCATGTTGCTGCTCATTACATATATGTAATTGCACAATGGGACACCGTTTTCAGTTTGATTTCTAGGTGTTGTTGCAATAAAAATAATAATTTAACGGTATTTTCTAAATATGCCTTGCACAGTGTGATTTGAACAGTGTAACTCGATAGATTAATAGCTTCTATTTTCCCAGTCAGAATGGCTTTGTATCTTTGGCTGGAAATCAAAGCAGCAAGGAAGAGAAATGCTGGATATTTGAGTATAGTAACTAGCTGTTGACTCATTTACATTGTAGCAATTCTTTGCATACAACTGAATGGAGTTTTTTGAATATTTGTTTCAAATAGCCTATGATTCTTTTGGTCAATCTGACAGACTCAGTGTGAATCTAAAAGGTTTCTAAATCTGTTCTGATTCACAGATATTCTTATAAGAATCCTATGCAGTGAGGTTAAGAACTGCAGAGTTCTTCTAGAAATATTGATATATGCATTAAACAACTGCAAATGAGGAAATACCAGCTGACTTGAGAATATAATTTTCAGGTAATGGTCTGCCCAGTATTTGATCCTTGTGTTGTTTGTAGTGTTAGAGAATACTGAAGGCTTCAACTTTGGGTTTGTATGTTTTCCTGGACTGCAGCTACTAAAGCCTTCTCATCTTTATGCCAAGACATTCCTTGGCCAGTGGGATCATTCCACTGGCTTTTTTTTTTTTTTTCCTCCATGTGAAATTGGTGCTGATTTAAATACTTTTGTGTTACAAAAAAACTCGAGACGGCAGTATGTCCTGCCAGTGACTGGCTGGAGAGTTCCTGGGGCGATTAGTGCGATGTAGCTAGCTGCCTTCTGCACTAAACCGTCAGTAAGTGCTAAAATTGGGATGGTACCTGAGAATTCTGCACGAAGGAAGCTAGACAGGGTTGTATGAATGAGCAATAGTCTATCTGAATTGAAGAAAAAGAACTTATTGGATGTAAATTTGGCAAGAGGGGACTCTGTGTTGGCTGACCCCTAGGAAGGGATAGGGATGCAGGGAAATGAGCCATGGGAAGGAGGTTGCATTCTGTATACTTGTGAGCTACTGTCTAGTTCCTTTAAGTTTCTTTCAATTAAAAGATTTTGAACTGAAACATTTGGACTGATGTTTTGCCAGCAGTGGGAAATGGTTGTGGAGGTGGATCCTCAAACTTAGAACTATGGTTATTTGTCAACCTGTGAGTAAATAGGGTAGAGGTTTATATTGGGGCACATTCTGTCTGTGTGTTTGTGTGGTTGAGTGTTTCTGTCTAGCTTTTGGTCTGTGTTTCTCACTCTCTTTTTCTCTTTGTGCCTCATGCAGGCCCTGCCATGAATTTTCTCTGACCCCTTGGGGCCATTCCCACATGAAGCTTTGATGTGTGTGCCCAGAGCTTGATTGACAAGGAAGTTTCGGTGGCGGCAGCAGGGAGACGAAGAGAAAAGGGCAGGGCTTTGAACTAAAGGGCTTTGAGCTCTGAGATGCTGTGCTTACTTATCTCCTTCAGAATGTTAATTATTTACCAAGATAATTGGTCGGGAGGGGAAAAAAAGAGAGGGGAGGTTATTAAAAAATTCCAACACTAACACGCTACAAAAACCTCATTTTCCAACTTGCAGCTGGCATGAAAAGGATGCTGTGTGTAAAAGGGCTTGAGTGTATGTGTGTTGGGGGGGGCAGGCTTTTTAAGGCACCCATTTCCTAAATAGAGGGATCCCTTCAGACGAATGCAGCGGAAACATCAAAGCTCTTGCAAGAGTTTTCTCTGGGGTTTCTAAACTGTGTCTGGTACTTTTTAATTAAAAAAGTTTATGGAGAGCCGTCTTTGTGACTGGAGCAGGCAACCTTAGGCCCTGTTGATTGAGGAATGAAATGTTAAAAAGACCTAATAAATAATGATTTCTGCTAAAATGTCAGTTGAAGGATGTGAAGATGCCTGGCCACTTTAGCAGGAGCTGAGACGTTGAGTAGACTGATGAATGTCTCCTGCTTCAGTCTAACATGATGCAGGCCACACTGTATGTGAAAGTCTCCTACAGCCTTTGGATTAATGTAAAAAAAAATTGTAATAACCACATACTCATTTGAAGTTTGTAGTCAGGAAGATAGGTGAAGCTGTTTCATTTTGCCTCCAGTTAATACAGTTTTATTAGTCTCTGTATTAGGTAGCAACCCACAAACTCCCCCGTGAAGATCAGGGTTCCTTTGAGTTTTGGTAATTGCTGCGCTGGATCAGGTCCAAGGACCATCATTCCAGTATCCTGACTATGTTGATGGTGGCAACAGAGGTTCAAGAAAACTGAAGAGCAGGCAGCCTGCCCTGCACAATTTCTAAGTATGCATTAATGATACAAAGAGGGGCAGTTGCTTGCTTTTATCTATTTGTTTATTTATTGGATCAAGGTGAGAAATTTAGTGTTATTGTTTTGCCAGAGTAAATGTAGACCATTAATCAACATTTTCTGTACAGTTTCTGGCTATGACAGTACTTACTTCTTTTACGCTGTGATGATTTGGTTTCTTTACCTGTCTCTTAGTATAAGGCCTTCTGAAAGCTTAAAATAATTGTTTCAGGTAGTTTTTCTTTATGTGGTATTATACTGATGTGTTAATTCTGGTAATAAGTATGATATTTTTCTTTCAGAATCCCTACTGGTACAGCTGGTTACACCATATCATCTTAATCTTCTGCATATCCTTGAAATACCCTCTCCTGAGGTAGTCTATGCCAAGGATGCACGGAGCCTCTGGGCCAGTCACAATTTCAAAGGCTTGTTGTTGCTCAGGGCCCCATTTGAAATCATTCTTAGATAGAGATAGAGATAGAGAGGGCTTACAATCAGGCTTTAATCTGGAATATGCATTCTCCAAAAACCCACAACACCTAAGAAAGCCTGTGTTTCCTTTTTGCTAATTGGGGGGACGTGGCAGTTATTTTGTTGATCACATCCACTGGGATCTGACGACAACCTGGTTGTTCCTCTCCTCCACCTGGCCGGACGCAGGGCCCCTCTAGTTCTGGTCATAGTATCCATCTCTCACTTCTTGCAAACGTGAGTCAAGAATTTCTCCGTTACAATTACAGTCCAAAGTAAGATCAGTGTTTCTACTCTGTCTGGGGAACTGTTCACCGGAAACTGGACCATTGTGATACAGGTTTTTCCTGAAAACTGGAGCAGCATTTTTCCTGGGAGAACCCCCTTGTGTGATTGTTTTTCCTTGCAACTCACGTACACGTGCCTTTAGGGTCAGGGTAGGTTTTCCGTCCCACTGCCTCATGT
>NW_009199520.1:0-6486 GCF_000690835.1 Fulmarus glacialis | reverse complement strand
CCACGCAGCCGCTCGCTCACTCCCCTCGCCCCACAGTGGGACAGGGAGAGAATCCGAAGGGTAAGAGTGAGAAAAACTCGTGGGTTGAGATAAAGACAGTTTAATAGAACAGAAAAGGGAAAATAATAATGATAAAATATACAAAAGGAGTGATGCACAATGCAATTGCTCACCACCCACGCTGACTGATAACCAAGTAGCAATCGGTACTTCCTGGATCACGCCGACCATTCATATACTGAGCATGACGTCACATGGTATGGAATACCCCATTGGCCAGCTGGGCTGGCTGTCCTGATTATGTTCCCTCCCACCTTGTGTACCTAGCTCAGTCAGTAGGCATGGGAGCTGTCCTTGGACTAGGAGGGTACTTGGCAACAACTGAAAACATCAGTGCGTTATCAACATTCTCCTCATACTAAATCCAAAACACAGCACTAGGAAGAAATTTAACCCTATCCCAGCCGAAACCAGGACAATAACCCAGGGATGTTTTCGTTACTGTTAAGCAGTGCATACACAGCGTCAAGGCCTTTTCTGCTCCCAGTGAGTAGGCTGGGAGTGCACAAGGAGCTGGGAGGGGACATGGCTGGGACAGCTGACCCCAGCTGACCAAAGGGATATCCCATACCATATGACACCACGCTCAGCATATAGAGCTGGGGGAAGAAGAAGGAAGCGGGGGGACGTTCAGGGTGATGGTGTTTTGTCTTCACAAGTAACCATTACGCGTGATGGAACCCAGCTTTCCTGGAGATGGCTGAACACCTGCCTGCTGATGGGAAGTGGTGAATGAATTCCTTTTGCTTTGCTTGTGCGCAGCTTTTGCTTTACCTGTTAAACTGTCCTTATCTCAACCCACGAGTTTTCTCACTTTTACTCTTCTGATTCTCTCCCCCATCCCACCGGGGGGAGTGAGCGAGTGGCTGTGTGGGGCTTGGTTGCCGGCTGGGGTTAAACCACGACACAAGGTAATAAGAAGTTATTTACTACAAGGCAAGGAACATATTTTGGAAGAAAATATTTAACATATTTATGCATTTAATCAGAAAAAATACAATGTGCACTGCAAACAAGGGTAAGCATCGCATCATGTTTCCGTTTCTCATGTGGGAAAACCAGAGGGAAAAGAAGTGAAAACCACAGAAAGGTGGAAAAAGGAACTATGTCTCCTGCAGAGGAAGACATTGCTTTTTTCACAAAACTGCTGTTCTGAACTCTGTGTGTGTTTGTGTATTTGTCCAATACAGACATCTCGGAAATTTCCTGCTTCCAATTGGAAACAGGCAAAGAAGCAAACGGCTTCAAAGAAAAGCTAAATTCTTAAAGATAACCTTTTTTTATGTTGAAAAGAAGTCTGCAGGAATCTTCATGGAAATATTTTATGCTATGCAGTTTATAATTTATTTTTCCTAGCTCAAACAAAGGAAAGAGAGGGCAAAGCATTATACAAATAGCCTAGAGTTTGGTCTGTTTTCTGTAAGCTGAACTGAAGTAGAGAAAGGTATTTCCAGCCACTTGGGCCACATTTGTGCTTGACCTTTCTTCTTGATTTGTTATACCCACCTTTAATCCCATCCCTATTCTGAGTGAAAGCAATGAAGCCTAGACTGAAGGTACAGCTAGATGCATAGTGGAAATACAGACTCTGGAAAGAAACCATATAAAACATAAATGATCAACTGTATTTCTGAGTTGTCACATGCAGACAGAAACTATAGAGCTCAGGAAATTTCTTTTCCTTGAGGTTTTGAACATGTGAGCTGTCAAGACCCTCCTCTATTTAAATCCCAGTCCAAGAGGCTGAAGGTTCTTGTCACATGCACATACATGCTTTTGTTTTCGTCTGGAGTATGCACTCTGCACTACCAATTTTAATAAAGAAATACATGGCCAGCCTCAGACATGGTAAGGGACTTCTTATATGGCAACCGCACATATTTTAAAATTATCATAAAGGTAGATTTTAACTGTTACACCGCTTTCTAATATCAATCCCCATCCTAAGCAGCAACCTGAATTGGCGCCTAAAATCTTTGCACAAATGACACTTATAGAATGTTGCCTGGAAATATTATCACAGAGATCTCTCATTTTTATACCACATGCTAATGAGAGGGACTCTTCATTTACTCCCTTCAGTGCAATCGCTCTGATACGAGTGAAATAATACAGCTGATAGCACAACTGAAATTCACCATCCCACATTCTACAATGAAACAAATTCTTACCAGATACCACTGCTGATTCCACATAGGATCATTGAAAAGATTTTCTGCCGAGTCTCTCACGGTGGCACGCTTAGTTCGCTTTTTTTCATATTGCTGTTCTGCCCATGACACCTACAATTATTTGTATAAATATGACAAGTAAGCCTCTATAGGTTAGGACTTTCTTAGCCTAGAGGGTAAGGGGTTTCCTCACACAGCAAAATTTTGATGCCTAAAGCAAAATGAGCAATGTCTGATGCAGAGAGGAGGATTATTTACACTGTAATACAGTGTACTTTGGGGAGGCGGACTTGGTGAAATCACAATACTATAGAATCAATTCACAGAAAATTATTAAGTTCAAGTTAACAGAAGAACTCTTGTGAGTGCCACACAATGCAGGATTTTATATCAAATGTGTAGTATGGTTAGAAGGTTATCTAAGCAGTGGTGGATACCGAAACAAGCAAAACCACAGCCTGCTTCTTTCTCCTACCTACATTTTAATGCCTACCTATTTCTATTGGGAATTAAAAGAAAAGGAGAAAGATTCTCTCTGGCTTTAGTCTAGCAATCATAATGACGCTGTTACAGCTGGACCTTCAAGTCTCCTTCCCAGTGGTGTTTTGAACTGTGATCAATTAGTAAGCTATGAATATTGGACTAACTTAATCACTGGCATAATTCCACTTAAGGCAACTGAAAGCCAAAATGCTTCAGCATGTTTTGCTAAAGCATCAATACAATGAGTTGTATAGCGTTTGTGCACGACACAGCAATCTCTAAGTCACTAGGCTGCATTTTAAAATTCTTTCCTTGTTTCCTTGAATGCATTACTAAACCCAGTTCACATCAAATCCTGATTCTGATTCCTCTCTCTGTGCTGTGTGCTCCTTTTGGAAATGGGAATAAAATGTTACTCATTGCTAGTATCTGGACAGTCACCCTGACACAGATCAAGGTGGTGCTTTTCAACCCAATTTGCAGACGAGCAAAGCAAACTCAGGCTCAGTAGATTGCCAAGATCCTGCCACAAGCCTCAAGTGGAGGATGCCTTGAATCTAACCTTTTGCTTTAAATGTCTGAATATATATCACCATATATGAAACAATAATAAAGGTGACTCAGAAATTACAATAAAAAAGTACTGATTTGATTAAAATAAGATTTTCTAGCAAGAGCCTAATGAAAGTTCACTACAAGAACATAAACCCTTGAAAATGGTAGCTACACCAGGCATGTTTACTGAAAGCTCTTTAATACTATTCCCTATTTGATATATATTTAGTGCTAAAACCTCTACAAACCGTAAGGGTTTTAAACTGCCCTATTGATATCCAGGGCCATACATACTTGTGCACAGGTTAGAACAATTACCTTTATCTCTCTTCCCTGCCCACAGCAAAGCTTGGCCTCTTCATCACCCAACAGTAATTAACTTCCGTGCTTGTTATTTTTTTCAACGTGGACAACTGCACTGAGGGAAATGAGCTGAAACTACCAAGCACATATGTCAGACAAACAAGCCAAATGTTTGTCACTCAGCAGCTGGGTGAGGCTCCAACCATCCATCTACAGCAAAAGCTGAAGGCCCTGTGCCAAATCTCCAGTCACTGATATAGAAAGCAGTGAAAATAATCTTGATTCAGGTCTCTTGCAAGAAAGTAGATTTGGAAACTAGTGCAAATACTGGAAGAAGTTAGGTAACTGGATAATCATATCCTTTCAGTATATTCACAGCCTTTATCTGTTTTACAACAAACACTGGGACATCTATAGGAAGCAGATAAATACTCAGATTAAAGCCAAGTTTTACCCCAGCTTTCACACTTAATATACTGTAAAAATCATGAAGGCATTATACAAACAAAAGCAGGATTCCCTTCTCTCTCCCTTTTTAAAGATTGAATTTACATCTTTTTAAATAGGCTGTTGCTGAACAAGAGTAGCTTTTTGGAGCAAAGGTCCATGTATAACTACACAGCATTACATGATTGCTGTGTGTTTATATACTTACATAATGACATAATTACATCTCATTCATTCACATAGTTAATTTGCATACTAGATGGTAAATAAAAGGGAAATTGGAGTAAATTTAGCAAATCACCTGCAGCACTTTGAAGCTCTGTTTTTGGATATAAGTATGTAAGTCTGCAATAATGTTTGGCATAATGTGTGTAACAGAATTGTTTCCATTCTGCTTATGACATTAGAATTCAGTATATTAAACACGGTCCCCCATCTCTTCCCTGTGTAAGAGATGCATTCAATGTAATAAGTCCAAAAAAGGGAGGAACTGCAGCCAAAACTCTGTTCCTGAACATAGTGCTATGACGGCATTGAACATTTGATCATTGGTATGAGTATAAATTAGAACACCAATTTACACTAAAGCTGTGGTTTTTAACATCCTCAGTTTAGAATGATTTCACCTAGAAAACTTTAGCCGTTAAGCCAATGTTTGCAAAGAGATAGATGGGAGTGTATACAGTTTTGACACAGAACAGGCAAAACAAATACCCTGTCTCACCCCCTCCTTTAATTCTTCTACCTACGCATGGAGTATTTCCTCCTAGATGACATTTGCATCCAAAACCTCCAGATAACCAATTACTCATTCTCAGTGATGATTGTCCTTATACGATAAATTGCTGGTTTTCACAACTAGGTTACTTCATGTTTTGGACTGCCCATATTTTTACAATGATTGCTGCAATAACGCTGAATCGAAATTCAAATTTCGTTGTTCCGAAATTTGCCAGAAATTGTTTTTAAGAGGGGCTGACAGCATTCTGGTCTGTTCCTCAAATTTACCACCCACCCCATTTTCTCTGTATGTTTACAAACACGCATGCTTCTCTCTTAAATAAAGTCAAATAAATGGGGAGTCCACTTCAGCAGTGGATCGAACCTTAGAGCCTTGGCTCTCCAGTGTGCCTGGTCTCCGATTGCAGTGGGATCCCAGTGTACCAAAAGGCTGCAAGTCTAGAATGTGTGATAGATCCTTTGAGAAGGGGTTTTAGGTTGTCATAAAAGAAGCGAATCCAGCAAAACCTCAGCCCTTTTCCCCTACTTTTTTATTTTTTTAATATTCAGTCACTTTAAATCAAACCTAATTCCCACGGTAATTGCACAGATGTGGCCTGATTAAACTTACTGCATCTATGGATTTTTACTTTGAATCAAGCCCTGTGGTTCCTCATCCATATTTTCATCAGCGACACATCAACATCTGAAATTCCAAGCCTCTGCAATGCTGCATATCTTAAATCTTAATTTAGAAAGCACTTGCAAAAAATATGGTAAGAGAGGGTCAGATTCTGCCTGTTAATGACAGAATAATAAAATATTATTCAGCACGAATAGGGATGGCTGAATTAGACTTGCAAAACGAGGAAAGATTGCCTGTGACCTCATTACAAAGCTAGCAATAAGGAGACAGAATAAACAGAGGGCATGAAAAAGAATAAATGTAACACTCACCCGCTCGTCATCAGAAAGTCTTTTAGTTATATGAATGGCACTTCTTCGAGACCGTCTTGGATGGCTTTTACGTCTGAATAGGTAGTGATTTTTGAGTGATCCAATCTATAAGACAGAGGCGTCTTTAACTATCAAGAGAGATTTCCCCACTGCAAACAAACATCAACAATCACAACCTGACAGAATTCATTCTGCTTTCCTCTGCGAAACAGGAAAGAAAAGAGCAAGAAACTAGCCTTCAGATATTTTAAGCTAAACTAAAAAACACTTCTCCAAGTAAGAAGTGCTTATCACAGCCTGTGTGCTGCTAGGGGAAATTTGGGGAAGCTGGTGAAGTAGCAGTCATTACTACTACAGTACTCAGCACTGCAGTACTTGTAGTAGTGACCAGTACACGCACGGAGAGACCTTGACACGGTCAGATTTCGAAGGACAGGTTTTACATACAGTCACACGCCAGTTTTATCTGCTCTTCCCGGGGTTCAGCTGAACAGGTGTAAAAAGCTTCGTGTGGCCTCAGAAACCTCACCGCGGGGTTTGTCTGTACAGGCACCTACTGAACTGGCGCTTTCGCTTGTGCAGTAGCTGGTCACCCAGAGAGCTGGCTGCACCCCGCCGGCTTTAAACATCCCTCTTCCCTAAGCAGGGGATGTTTGAAATCGGTGGGGGCGAATCCACTGACTCCAAAGGCCGAAAGACCAAACCCACAGAGGTGGGATCACACCTAGGTCTGAAAGTCCGGAGAACATGACCGAGCCCGGGACGTGGGGCCGCCGGCCCCGCACGCCTG
>NW_009199519.1:0-12913 GCF_000690835.1 Fulmarus glacialis | reverse complement strand
AATTCTATCAGGGTTTTAGCTTTCCTAACGTGATCCATCGGACAATTTCTCTGTTTTCCTCCAAGGCTACCTGTCCTTGCTTCCACCCTCTGTAGGCTTCCTTTTTGTGTTTGAGTGTGTCCAGGAGCTCCTTGTTCATCCATGCAGGCCTCCTGGCAATTTTGCCCAATTTCCTCTTTGTTGGGATGCATCGCTCTTGATTTTGGAGGAGATGACCCTTGACAATTAACCAGCTTTCTCGGGCCCCTCTTTCCTCCAGGGCTTTGTCCCATGGCACTTTACCAAGCACATCCCTGAAGAGGCCAAAATCAGCTCTCCTGAAGTCCAGGGTAGTGAGCTTGCTGTGCACCCCCCTTGGTGCCCTAAGGATCTTGAACTCCACCATTTCGTGGTCACTGCAGCCAAGGCTGCCCTTAAGCCTCACATTCCCCACCACCTCCTCCTTGTTGGTGAGAACAAGGTCCAGCATAGCACCTCTCCTCGTTGGCTCCTCTATCACTTGGAGAAGAAAGGTCTAATACTTTCCCCAATCGAAGAGCTTTCCTGTCTATAAATTATCCCACTGTCTGTCATTGAAGAAAATAGATCCTTTCAAAAAGTAAGTAAAAAAGTAATTATAAATAGTCTCTATGTGTGAAATATTGCAGCAGATGTATAATTACACTACCTTTTTTAGATCAATTACATTTTTATATCATCCCAGAGGTGTTCAGGATACCATGGTGATGAGTGTGGGACTGATTATTTCAGTGTATTTTGAGATAGATAATAATATATTTGTGTTGCAATTTTCATACTAAAGAAGTCCCACAAGCTTCACATAATAATATATCCCATCTCCTATCTAGATACTCGCATTTTTGGTGCAGATGGGAATGCAAAAGAATCAATCCATTAGTACTGCTTTTTGAAGAACTGCTGGACTTTCTCAAACAACCAGTCTGACATTCTCAAACAAACACTCACCAGAATAAGGCTTTCTTGCTTTTAGAGATCTTGGGAAAAGAGAGTGCTCAAGGACCTTCGTATCACCTAAAGACGTGAAAGAGATTCTCCTTGGAAAGTGAGACCCTACTAATTAAGTGTGACCCCAGCTACTGCATAACACTATCCACAGGATCATGGAGCAGGAGAAAGGTTAAAGTCTGTAAGAGGTGCACAAGGGAGCAAATCTCATGTTCAGTGCATGACACTTGATGGGCTTGGAAAAATGAAAGCTGAAGAGGATTCACGGAGTGGATCAAATATAAGCATCATGCTTGTCACTACCTGGAGAAACAGAGTTTTGAGAAAAGATGTTACTTCTCCAAGCAGCTGGGAGAAGTAACAGTAGGAACAAAAAACTTTAAGGAGTTGTGGATCAAAGAAATAATAAAGGTGTGGAGATCTTCCACGTACCATATTGTAATATTCATAAGAAAGATTTCAGTTGTCTCAGCGAAAATAATCAGCAATGGAACTTGATTATTCTGGACCAATCCAAGCTGTTCCCAGTACGCACCTTGTATACAGATACTTTACAGCATAATATCAAGAGTACTTAATGCAAGTTGATTACAGTGCCATAAAATTGTCCCATATTACCTTAGAACTTATCCTGAAAGGGATAGGAAAGCAATACATGAGAGAGAGAGAGAGAGAGAGAAAGAGAGGAGGCTCTCTCTTCTTTGCATGGAAGCTGACAGTCAATCAGACTTAGCCAAGAGTGTCAATATGCATTTGTCAAGAAGAATTTGGGCAGGATTTAATTGTAAAGTCAACATGGCTATAGAGAAAGCAGAACAGTAGAAACCACCATTCAGCTTTTGAGCATAGGAGGCGCTGACTTTTTAATTGTTGATTCAAAATCAGAACAGTTTTTAAGGAAAGAAAAATTGTGTAAGCCTCTTTCAGAAGTGGAGATGAGGGCTGGATTCAAACCCACCAGAGCAATCTCCAACTGATTTCGGGCAGGATTTGGAGCAGAACCTGAGAAAATACAGGCAAATCAGCAATTCTATCACATTTGTACAGCAAGATGCTTTACAGTGCTGCACCATCATATATCATTAATGCCAACCTCTGGCTGTTGGTGTTCTAAACAGTCAAGAATTACTTCATGTGATTTAAAAAAAATCGCAAAAAAGGTCAGATACATCAGGGAAGAAATTTCCAAGATAGATCTAGCCAGTTCTCAGTTGCAGCTTTAGCTGACAGCAATATTTGACAGAATAAATAGCCTGTGCATTACAATTTTCTTCTCGAGAAAGGGAATTAAAAACTTCCATTTTTTAATTCTCTTTTCTAAATTAGGTCAATTAAAAAGAAAGAGAGGAGAAAGACAGTAGCTTCAAATATCAATAAGCTTTTCAAAGATTGGTATTGACTAAAGCTGAATATTGCATTTTAATGTAAACACATAGGGCCAATTTTGTTTTCCAAAAGAGAATTAAAACTATAGGAACAAAACATGCATGCAGAAAAACTTGTAATTACATATGAAAATAATATTAAAGGACAAGAGTTTCAGTTCATGCAAATTGATTTACCTCTACTGACTTCAGTGCAACTTTGCAGATTCATACCATTTCTATTAGTACTTTTCTCAGTGCATCGCAGAGAAAACCAACAACAATAACGATAAAAAAACCTCTGTAAGCAAACAGGGGGGGAAATATTCCAAGAACTAGATAATACCATTTTTTGAATCAGTGCTATATTCTCATCTGGAACACAAAGTTATACATCCAATCTCAGCATAAGATCTACCATAAATAGAGGAGAGCTAACTATAAAAGATTAGAGCCCTGAGAGGTTTTCATGTGAGGAGAGGCTGAATAACAGCAAGAAGAGCAACTGCAAAGAGAACATGTGGAAGCCAACAAAAAAATGGGGGTGAAGGGAAATCACTCCATTGCTTTTTATTGTATGTCAGTAAGAAGAGATAAGGCAGTGCTGCTTGAAATTAAAGGTGAAATATTTAAAATTTTAAGCCAAAATTGTAGAATCACAGAATCATAGAATCATAGAATCACCTAAGTTGGAAGAGACCAACAAGGATCATCGAGTCCAATTCCTGACACCACACAGGGCAACCTAAAATTTAAACCATATATCTAAGAGCATTGTCCAAACATTTGTTAAACACCAACAGGCCTGGGGCCATGATCACTTCCCTGGGGAGCTGGTTCCACTGCTTGACCACCCTCTCAGTGAAGAAATTTTTTGTAGTATCTAATCTGAATTTCCCCTGATTCCCCTTCCTATCACTGGACAGCAGAACAAAGAGATCAACACCTCCCTCTGTGTTTCCCCTCATAAGGAAGTTGTAGACAGCTGAGGTCACCCCTCAGCCTCCTCTTCTCTAAGCTGAACAAACCTAGTATCATCAGCTGGTCCTCATAAGTCATCCCCTCTAGACCTTTCACCATCTTTATTGACTTTCTTTGGTCACATTCCAATATTTTGATATCCTTCTTATATTATGGAGCCCAAAACTGCACTCAGTACTCAAGGTGAGACTGCAGCAATGCTGAGTATAGTGGGACAATCACTTCTTTTGACCAGTTAGCCATACTGTCGTTAATGCACCCCAGGATACAGTTGGTCCTTTTGGCTGCCAGGGCACATTGTTGACTCATGTTAAGCTTACCATCAATCAAAACTCCCAGATCCCTTTCTGCAGGGCTGCATTCCAGCCTTTTTACTCCCAATCTATACGCACATCCAGGATTACACCATCCCAGGTGCAGAATCCGGCATTTGTCCTTGTTGAATTCCATAAGGTTGGTGATTGCCCAGCGCTCTGGTCTATCAAGATCTCTCTGTAAGGCCTCTCTATCTTTGAGGGAATGAACAGCCCCTCCTAATTTAGTGTTGTTTGCAAACTTAGTGTGCACTCAATTCCTCATTGGTCATTGATAAAATATTAAGGAGAAAATGGGAGAACTCACTGCTACATGAAATACCAAGAAATTAGAAGGCTTTTGATGGTAGCCTGTGCAAATATATGTGTCTTCACACCAAAATTGGACTTGATGGAATTGTCCATGGTGGAAGATGCTGATGGCTATCCAGATAAAACCTGTTTTCCAGTGCTTATGACTTTGCAGACTTTCAGCTGTTCGAATGGCGATGTATTTCTTTTGACTTTAGGCATCAAGAAGCTAGGCATTTATACTTGTCAGGTAAGCTCTTTCTATATTGCATAAAGAGAGAACAGCACTTCCAGATGGTCATCCATTTCAAACAGCATAGCCACCTAAGTTGGAGAGTGCCCTTTCCCCCCTACCAAAGCTACAGGGAGTCTAGAGGAATAATTTAGATTATCTATTGAAATTTTACCTACTAGAGAAAGTGGGCTTAATTTTATCCTGGCGACAAGGTGTTCTGTATCAGACATCCAATTTACACTGGATGATTCTGAGAATTTGAGATAAAATGGTTCAGATTCATCACAGCATAAGACTATGAAAATATATTTTTCTCACAGTTGTGCAATACCAGTGACCTCTTCTTCGAGAAGCTCTGTTCATTCTATGCATTGGAGCTGAGATTTGAAATCTGGCAATGACAGTGCTGGACTTTTTTTCAGAGAAGTGCCCTATATTCTATAATAGTATCATTCTATTATATTACCTGCCTGAAAAGGTACCCTACTTTTTTAGACACTAAACAGAGTCAGGAAATATCTTTTCAAGCCCTTAAAGAGCACCTCAACCCATTTTAGTGCCTCAAGATCACAATCTGCTACTTCTCTCACTCACCCGCTTAAATGAAATGTCAAAGAATTTTCTATAGATTTATTGTCTGTACATTTCCCAAAGTAAGAGTGAGATTATGAAGGTGACCTTCATTCTTCAGTTTAATAGGATCATCATAGGACTGATAGGATAATGGCTGAAAGAGGTCATAGAGGATCTCCAGCCCAAGGTCCTACTCAAACCACGGTCAGCTATGAGATCAGACAAGGTTGCTCAGGGCTTTGAGCAGTCCCATCTTGAAAACCTCCAACAGAGACTGCACAACCGCTTTGAGCAACTTGTTCCTCTACTTGACTGTCCTCATTGTGAAAAAAGGTTTCTTCTTGTATCCACACTGGGGTTTTTTAATGTTGGAGCACTTGGATTTGAACTATAACAAAGTTTCAAATAAGTAACCACAGCTTAACAAGTTTCTGAATGTTAGTTGAGCCTGTATGACTGATTAAGCACACTCGTTCCTTGTAAAAAGTGTGATGACTCACTCTATCTTGATTGTCTCTCACTGAGATTCAAACTAATGTGTTTCATTTCATATTTGCTGGATGCTAAGAACATGCATATGGTCAGTTACTGCAGCTAAGCTGACAACTGCTGACTGTTTAAACCCCCGTAACTGTTTTGGAGCTGGGTCAGACAAAATTATACATGAATGACTTGTACATTGAGGGTTTATAGATAAGAAAGTTTCCTGGATCATATTTGCAATGGAACTTCTACCTAGTTCACGCTGTCTACTCCCAGTACTTGCTCTCCAGGCTGTGTAAATGGTTACCACACGCAAAGGGATGTGGTTTTTTTCTTGATTTGCTGATCAAGTCTTTTGAAATAGAGAAGAGGATTATGGCAAATACCTAGCAACTAATAAACACTATACTGTCTTAATCTCATATGAGTTCATTATTTTTCTTGTTAAGCCTACTTACATTTGAGACATCAAATCAGTATCCCAACTTATTTAACAAAGCACTTAAATCCATGCTTATCTTCTTGTTCAAGCCCCACAGCTTGTAAGCGATTGCTTACATCCTTCAAAGACCACTACTGGAAGAGCAAAGGCTCTTGTGTTATTTCTTTGCAAAGAGATATATTTTATCTAGGATACTCCATACTGTCTTTAAAACTGGGAAACGCAACATGAGTTTTTGTGGTGAGAATCTACACACCTATACACATGCACACATTCATATCTTACTATGCATTATTATCTATTTACAGCAATTTAAAATGTTTAGAGCCCAGAGGCCAAAATATAAACTATTCAAAGAAATAGGAGGTTACTGAAACATCAATATGAGAGTTATCTGAGAGAGAGATATATACCACGCAGTATAATAAGCTTTCAATTTTGCACTCCGAAGTGTAAAAATGTTACGCAAGAAGATTGGTTATAATAAAAATTCAAAAGCAGTGGCAAGCAAAATATCCACGGATATTTTCAACTTTCAGAGCCCAGAGGCAAGTCCATGCTATTTTCAGGCAAGAAGGGAATTCAGCATTTCGGTTGTCTGCCTGGTTACTGCCTCCTCTGAACTACAAGATAATGGCCATGCCATCAGGCAGGCTATGGACTAGTTTGACTTCATGGCCTGATCTGGTACGGAAAATCCTATGTTCCAGATATTTGAACATTACATTTGATACTACAATACATATTCCTTGAAGATCAGGAATTAGGAACCGCATTGGAAGCTGAAAGATATTAAAAGAAAATTAAGCCGGTGGGAAATCTTAACAATTTAATCAACATCTTTAAAAGTGAAATTTTGTCCTTACAATTCTGATAGGGTAGAAGAGCTGACAGAGGTCCTACATCCTCTCTGTTCTCATCTACAGATAACTTGTTTACTGTAGGGGAAGAAGGCAGCCCTTCCACCCCCCTCTCCCTTTCTAAAGCCCTGTTTGTGAGGCAGGGACATAAACGTAGAGTTAAATTGACCTTTCCCTTTCTCTCATCCTCTGCAATGCCAACAAGTGGAGCCCCAAGCTGCCGATTAGACACAGAGCTCTGTCTCTCTCCCCCACTTAATTCTGTTTTCTCTGCTCCTGCAGGATATGCTGTTTCTGAATACCAAAGCGGGTCCAGTGGGGACCTAATCACATGGTGATACATCCGAACACTTGCAGTTTCTGCAGAAAGCAAGAGAAGCTTATTTTAGCATTGCATGGCTCTATTTTTTTTCCTTAGAGAAGGTTAAGGCTACATTCTCACTCTTAAGTCTCTGACTCCCTGGATTTCACTGGAGTTATGCAAATTTCAATCAGCCTAAAAACTACCCTCTTGGAAATGGCTTTTCCATATATACCCTGGCTCAGTGTGGGTACTGCAACTGATAACTTGCTCCTGGAGCTTTGCATTCATTGAAACCTAGCATTTGGTGTTAGTAAATATGGCGATCTTCCTCTGTCCACAGACTTCTGTCTCACAATATCATCACAAAAGACATTTCAGCTTGGGTATCCATTTGCTTAATTTTTAATTTCTCCTGTCTCCCTATTGTGTGTATGTTTGGGGCTTCTGGGAATGGCAAGCAAGTAGTCCCCACTAGCTTACCTCCACACAGAAAAAAACCCTCTTACTTCCTTGCCAGGCACTAAGGAGACTTTGAAAGAGGCAGGACTTGGTCACAGAAACAGTCTTCCACATCTTCATGGCCACTCCTATGTCCCTCAAATCCTCTTCCACCACTGCAACAATCCAGGAAGTGCTCTGTGAGGTGATAAGTTTTGAAGGTTAAAAAGAGAGAAAGGACCAAAAGACCGAAGCAGAAATCCTGCCTCAACGCCAGCCTGAGATTGAGGCCAGCAAGCAAAGCAGAACAGGAGCAGACTTTGTTTTATTTTTCTAAAAAATAAACATGAAATAGAAGTCATAGAACCATAGACTCGTAGAATGGTTTGGGTTGGAAAAGACCTCTAAGGAGAGAATCATAGAATAATAGAATCATTTATGTTGGAAAAGACCTTTAAGATCATCGAGTCCAACCGTAAACCTAATACTGCCAAGTCCACCACTAAACCATGTCCCCAAGCGCCACATCTACACATCTTTTGAATACTTCCAGGGATGGTGACTCAACCACTTCCCTGGGCAGCCTGTTCCAGTACTTGACAACCCTTTCAGTGAAGAAATTTTTCCTAATATCCAATCTAAACCTCCCCTAGTGCAACTTAAGGCCATTTCCTCTCACCCTATCACTTGTTACCTGGGAGAAGAGACCAACACCCACCTTGCTACAACCTCCTTTCAGGTAGCTGTAGAGAGCAATAAGGTCTCCCCTGAGCCTCCTTTTCTCCAGGCTAAACAACCCAAGTTCCCGCAGCCACTCCTCATAAGACTTGTGCTCTAGACCCTTCACCAGCTTCATTGTTCTTCTTTGGACATGAAGATCATCTAGTCCAAACCCACTGCCATGGCCAGGGACATGTCCCACTAGATCAGGTTGCTCAAAGCCCTATCCAACCTGACCTTGAACACTTCCAGGGATGGCCATCCACAACTTCTCTGGGCAACCTGTTGCAGCGTCTTACCAACCTTCATCGTAAAAAAATTCTTCCTTATGTCCAGCCTAAACCTACATTCTTTCAGTTTAAAACCTTTGCCCCTTTTCCTATCTCTAGAAGCTTGGGTAAAAAGTCCTCCAAGTGGAGATCAAATTTACTGTATCTTTAGAATAACTCATTACTACCAACAGTAGAAATGTAGTGTCAACACAGAAGAACCCCACTGCTCTTTCTCAGAGAAACTGCAGTCCAGTTGTGCTGCATGAACATTTAATAACTAAAGACCCAAACAAACATGGCCAAGTGAAATAAAAAAATTTACCGTTATTACTCAGCTTCACATTCAGGAAATTGAGTCACACAACAGACAAAGACACTTCTCTGGAGTCATACATTCCTTGACATACATTCCTAGAGACAACACCTTCCTTGAGGACCTGTCTGATATCTTAATAGCCAGGCCCACTTTCCCATCAACTAAGAGTTCCAGCTTGAACATTTCCCAGTTTTCTGATTTTACCAATATCCTCATTTTCCCTGCTTATCAGGTCTGCACAGATCCGTCTGACACTCCTGTCTTTTGTTCAGCTTGCCTTTCCCTTACTCTGATATAAGCTCTGGCTTTGAATCACCAATTATTTGTGAACACCTTTAAGGAAGATGCATCTGGGATTTGTGTTCCTGCCAAGAACTAGCCTGAGGGCTTGGACAGTGAAAGAAAATAGTCAAGGAAAATACATGAAAGTAGCCATCACATACAGGAAAAAAGCCCACTGCTTAAATCAGAACTTTGGGTTGGGAGATGTAATCTATTTAAACCCCAGTGAAAAAGAAACCACTTTGATAAAAGTTTTATGTCCTTGTAATTTTCAATCAAACTTCACATTGCTTTCTGAAGAGATCATAAATGACAAAAAGGGCCTTGGATTTAAAACTATATGTAATGTCACATGTATAATGTATGTAATGAAATTCTGTGCACACCAAGAGCATACAAAAATGTCGTATTCCACACAACAATTTCTGGACAAATATTATTCCAAAGTTACTTACAAGGCTAATGAATGCAATTTCAAGGTTAAAAAAAAAAAAAAAAAAAGAAAAAGAAAGAATGAGATTGAAAAGAAAAGAAAGAAACAGGACAAGTGTTGATGAAAAGAATCTGAAAGGAATTTCAGAAAAGCAGATCCAGCACTGCCCATTTCTATAGCTACATGGTTTGTTTTAAGGTTGTTTAGAGATGCAGTGAGGAGAATGAGGATACATACTTTCTAGTGTTTTCTAAAAGTTACTCGTTAACATTTTTCTTTCCTGGAACTGTGTACAGTTTTCAAGGCTGTAAGGGGAACTGATATTACAGGCAGAGAGATAAGAAAAAATATTTGCAGTAACACTCCATAAGCCCTCTGCAAAATGTTTCAAAAAGCAAGGTAGGCATCCAAAGAGCAACTACAGACAGAAACTTTGCAATGTGACTTTATACCACTTCTTCATCCTCCATGGAGGAGTGAGGAAGCTGTTCACCGCAAGGGTGGATGGTAAACTTCCCATTGGAAGAAAATTCAAAGGTGCAGGCTAAAAAGGAGCTATAGCAGTGCCGTACCAGGGCCCCCAATCTTAAATACCTGGGGAACTATCTCTAAACACTGCCTCAGACTTTCTCTTGGACTCAACAGTTTTGAACACTTTTCATATGCACATCCGAGACAAGATTAAAGAATAATCTTCTTTTCATAGAATCATAGAATCATACAATAGTTTGGACTGGAAGGGACCTTTAAAGGTCATCTAGTCCAACCCCCCTGCTGTGGGCAGGGACATCTTCAACTAGATCAGGTTGCTCACAGCCCCGTCCAACCTGACCTTGAATGTTTCCAGGGATGGGGCATCTACCACCTCTCTGGGCAACCTGCTCCAGGGTTTCATCACCCTCACTGCAAAAAATTTCTTCCTTACATCTAGTCTAAATCTACCCTCTTCTAGTTTAAAACCATTCCCCCTTGTCCTGTCGCAACAGGCCTTGCTAAAAAGTCTGTCCCCATCTTTCTTATAAGCCCCCTTTAAGTACGCAAAGGCTGCAATAAGGTCTCTACGGAGCCTTCTCTTCTCCAGGCTGAATAACCCCAACTCTCTCAGCCTTTCTTCAGACGAGAGGCGTTCCATCCCTCTGATCATTTTTGTGGCCTCCTCTGGACCCGCTCCAACAGGTCCATGTCTTTCTTGTGCTGAGGGCTCCAGAACTGGACGCAGTACTCCAATTCCTTGGCGTATTAGAGAGGGTTAAATATCTCCCTTTCAAATTATTTTTTAAGAAGTATTATTCCCCATAGATTTATCCAGACATTCATATTTCAATTAATTATTTTAATAAAGTTAAAGGTTAATGCTAATAAAGTTAACAGGTTTTAGTTAAATAACATGAATTAAACTATTACCAAGTGCTCCCAGATTAGTCTCTCTTTTTAGTATCAGAATTTAAGCTAGAACAATTCTCAGGTGTTAAGTACTTTTGTGTAAGAGGCAAATTAACTGTGTGCTTTTTGCACATGGGGGGTGTTAGAATTTTTTTCATCAGTTATGTTCTCGACCTATTTAATGAGCTCAACTTGTAATAAAATTTATTTCTGTCCTACAATAAAAAATGGACTTAGAGCTAGTGGGAAGCCTAGGGAGAAGGAAGTGAGAGCAATGGATAGAAGATGGGAAGAAAGAAACAGGAAAAAATGGGAGAAAAAAGATGGGGTTTACCTTGCTTTTGCACAATTGGATCTTTTCCTTCTTCCTTATGGATCATGGCTAATTCTCTCTCTCAACTTGCATGGTGTACACATTCCATTGCCCAATGCTTGTCTGCCATTAAAGTCTGATTTTCCCTTAGTATTATTATTTGGAAGTGTGAATCATTAGCTCCTTGATTCAAGTGCTCAGAACATAGAATCCTGTGTTTGTTTGGCACTGGAATTAAAGCCGTGGCTGAAAATTCAAATAATCCTGATTTTCATAACATTTTGGTCTTTTTCTATGATACTTTTTATTGTGTTTGGGATAGACTCATGAAAGTACTGAGTCTTTGTGATGCTTTTCTTTAAACACATATGACCTCCTTATGACTAGGGCTTCTCAACCCTGGTGCAAAGCCTGATCTAATCACTCTGCTATGTGAACACCTTCAAGATTAGACACACCTAAGGAAAGGTTGATTTCTGTGGATTCAAATGAGATCTGGTATATGACTGTTGATGAATGTGATGCGTTAACTTTGGCCATCCACCAAGCTGCTCTCTCACCCCCACTTCTCTACAGGACAGGAGGAGAAAATAAGATGAAAAATCTTGTTGGTGAAGATAAAGACAGGGATTGCTCACCAATTAGTCACAGGCAAAACAGACTCGACTTGGGGATGATTATTTTAATTTATTGCCAATTAAAAATAGAGTAGGATAGTTAGCAATATGGACAAAACTAAAAACACCTTTCTCCCACACCCCTTGCTTTTCAGGGTCAACTTTACTCCTTCATTCCCAACTCTTCTACCTCCTCTCCCGCCGAGCAATGCAGGGTGATGGGGAATCAGGATTGCGATCAGTTCATCTCTGCCATTCTTTCCTCCTCATGCTCTTCCCCTGCTCCAGCACGGGGTACCTCCCACGGGATACAGTCTTTCACAAATTTCTCCAACGTGAGTCCTTCCCATGGGCTGCAGTTCTTCAAGAACTGCTCCAGCATGGGTGCTCTCCATGGAGTACAGTTCTTCAGGAACAGGCTGCTCCAGCATGGGTCTCCCACGGGGTCACAGGTCTTACCAGAAATCCTACTCCAGCATGGGCTCCTCTCCATGGGCAGCTGTTTCTGCCAGGAGCCTGCTCCTGTGTGGGCTGTCCATAGGCTGCAGCTTCCTTCAGGACATTTCCACCAGCTGTGGCAAGGGGTCCTCCACGGGCTGCAGGTGGACATCTGCTCCACTGTGGTCCTTCATGGACTGTAGGGGGACAACCTGCCTCACCATGGTCTTCACCATGGGCTACTCTGCTCTGGTGCCTGGAGCACCTTCTCCCCCTCCTTCTTCACGGACCTTGGTGTCTGCAGGGTTGTCTCTCCCACATTTTTCTCACTCCTTTCTCTCACAGCTGCTATGCAGCATTGTTTACCTTTTCTTAACTATGTTTTCCCAGACCAGAGTCACTGATGGGCTCAGTTTTTGCCAGCAGCCGGTCCTTTTCAGAGCCAGCTGGAACTGGCTCTGTCCAACATGAGGGCAGCTTCTGGTCTCTTCTCACAGAGGCCACCCCTGCAGCCTCTCCGCCACCAAAACCTTGCAACATAAATCCAATACAATGAACATAAATGTATCTATGAAAAAAATAATCTAAACCATGTTTACAAAATGCTGAACTCAAGAACCAGCTGTTACGACCCAGGAAAAAGGCCTTAAAATTACAGTTAACCAGCTCTGAAATCATGAGCTTAAGCTACAGTACAGTCAGAAATCGCCAAAATTCTAGGCATCAGACAAGGCAAAGCATGTCCTCCTGCCACTCTATAAACATTGGGTGTGCGCTCATCTTGGGTAGTATGTGGTTCTTGTCTGAACATCTCAGTGTAGATAAGGAAAGTACAGAGAATGGTAGATAAAATCATAGAAAATCACAGAATAATTTAGGTTGGAAGGG
>NW_009199518.1:0-4614 GCF_000690835.1 Fulmarus glacialis | reverse complement strand
GCGTCCCAGGCTGCCCGGTGAAGCCCCCCCCCGGCAGGGCCCCACAGTTCTCCCCTGGCTTGCTGGGAGGGCTGGCAGACATCGCCCCCCAAAACTGCAGCCCCTTGTCCGCCGCAGGCCACCGAGCAGTCAGTCGCGCGGGAAACGGCCGTCGCCGACTGCCTTTATCCTTGTGCCAGGGGTGAGGTAAAAGCAGCCCAGACCAAAAGGTCACAGGCAACTCTGATAAAGCAAAAAAAAAACAAGTGAAAAGGAGAAGGAAACATACTTAGAGATTTCAGACTTACTATTTTCATATTTGACAGTCAAATCGGCGAAGAAGCCACGGAATTGTCTCTGACAAGAATTGTCTATAAATACGAAATGGTGCTGGCGTGTGCTAGCTTCTGAACAAGCCTGTTCTCCACTCACACACGATGCCCAGCATCATTGAATGCTCTGCACTGAACTCAGCGACGTTTCTCTTGGCTGCCTTTGCTAACTGCCACCAAGATTTAATTTAACACAAAAATAATGCTCCTATTTCATTTGCACCTCACAACTGTTACAGAGACCAAGGCCATGGGAAGACAATCCCAATCCAACACCACCTCTCGGCAGCTGTAGGCTGTACCATGTGGTTTTGTAACCTAATAATAATAGACCTTTCTTTCAACTACCCGAACAACTGCTTGATTCCTGCCAAAATAACAAATAAATAGTATGAAAGCAGTGTAATTATTTTGGGGGAAGAACAAAGTATTGTTGGCACAATTCAGTTTACAAACTTGAGTTCCTAACCTGCAATATGCACACACATGATTAAAGTCACACCCCTGAGTAGTCTCAGTGGCTTTTAAGGAAGGACTGGCAGTGTTTAAAGATAAATGCAGCATTTAAAGGTAAAGTGCATGATGTCCATAGGACTACAGCCTAACCAGTGCTTGCCATAATGTCATTTGACATTATCCATCAGTCCTGGACAAATTTTAAAATTAGGTCCATTGGATCAGCACATTTAACTTCAATTCACGTCCTTTCCACTTCTGTGTAATGGACTTCTTGCTCCTCTCTGAAGTGTTTTCATTTATTATTGTGAAAGTGTGAATTTGCAGTGTATCACCACCCCAGAAGAGTGGTGTCTACCATGTGGAATTTTATCATTGAAAACATTATTAAAATAAAGGTATATTTCGATGTGTTAGTCGTGTAAATGAATTATTTATTTTGCCTCTAACACAAGTCCTCTGTCGTGTCCTGCAGCCGGTAACTAAGATAATGTACCTGAAACTGTACGGTTGTACATATCTACATTAGAATATATAAATCTGATGTTTGTATTACTATGACCCAAACAACTTATGGGCCTTGGCAAATATTTTATATAGTTTCTTAGCAGTTTTGCTTTTCGTTTATGACTTACTCTGTATATTCAATGCTTGACATAAGTGGATTATTTGAAACTGTCTGGTGTATTAAATATGTAGCTGCAGGTTCCTCGCAAGGGCCTGGCTAGGGCTTACGGCAGAAGCTGTGCATGGGGGTAACATGGCACAGGAACAGCTCTGACCCACTTGCCCCTGCATCGCATCTCATCGGTGTGCAGTCCCGATTAGATGGGGGCAGTCCCCCTTGGCCTTGTTGCTGCCACCAAGCAAGGCGGGTCAGGAGCCACGCTCCTGGACTCTCCAAGACTGGCTTACGATGACTAGTTTGGGGGCAAGGGATTTAACTGTATGTGAGTGTATGTGAGTGTGAATACCCACAAATGTACTTACATATATATATATTTGAAGTTTCTCTTATCTGCACCCAGGTGTTTCATCCAGCAGGGCACCGGCTCCCAAGCAGAGAGGTGACCTACAGAGGCAGGAAAACACCTTTAGCGACTTAGCACCGTGACGCAGGGCTGATGGGGTCCAACCATCCTCCCCTCTCTCGGCCTCCCTCCCTTCCCATCTCAGTGGGGAGGGGAGCGCAGCAGCCGCTGGGCAAGGCTGGCTCTCTCCTAGCCAACAGCAGTGGTTTCTGCATGGCTTTTGATGGACCTCGGCTTTCTGCACCTCATCAGCCTGGCTGAGTTGCATCTGCTCTCTCCAGGGCGGTTAGGTGCCCACCCTACAAAGAAGAGGTAGGAAGGTGGGGAAAGAAGCAATGGTGGCTGGACCAGGGCAATTGTGTCATCCCATATTATCTCTTCTGCCCTGCTCATATTATATACCACATCAGCCCTTCTCATATTCCCGTAATCATCTATGCCTGTCTCACCACAGTAGTCTCTGCGCAGATATCCACATTCACCACCATTCTAGTACCGCGACACCCCTAACCCTTAGCACTATCCCAACAGTCCCGGTGAAGAACCATTTTCCTCATCCTCCAGTTATGAACAACCCAGCCAGACCTTTAGCCTTTTTTTTGAGCTTCTTTAAGCTCGGCTTCTTCCACCACCACTACATAAGCAAAGGCAGGTGGCAGCTGGGACTCTGCCTAACGCATAGCACAGGTAATATTTGTGCTTGCTTTTAGTATTCAGTCCCATAGTTCATTGACTGTGTGATACGGTTAATAGGTGACACCTTAAACGTTCACATTCTCTTACAGCTCTTTCTTTTAACGGTGAAAATAATTTTACCAGTTTACAAAAAGAGGGAAACCTGGCCACCAAAAGCATTCCTCTACATTTCCAAAAACTAGAAGTAAATATTTTCTTAAACAAATGCAGCTGAAAATTTCAGAAAAAAAGCACCAAGAATGCGAGAATCACAACAAAACATTAGGAATCGCCTCAAATTGGCCATTTGATGTGAAATTGGGATCGAGTGCACCCTCAGCAAGTTTGCAGATGACACCAAGCTGAGTGGTGCGGTCGACACGCCTGAGGGACGGGATGCCATCTAGAGGGACCTGGACAAGCTCGAGAAGTGGGCCCGTGTGAACCTCATGAGGTTCAACAAGGCCAAGTGCAAGGTTCTGCACCTGGGTCGGGGCAACCCCTGGTATCAATACAGGCTGGGGGATGAAGGGATTGAGAGCAGCCCTGCCGAGAAGGACTTGGGGATACTGGTGGATGAAAAGCTGGACGTGAGCCGGCAATGTGCGCTCGCAGTCCAGGCGGCCAACTGTACCCTGGGCTGCATCAAAAGAAGCATGGCCAGCAGGTCGAGGGAGGTGATTCTGCCCCTCTACTCTGCTCTGCTGAGACCCCACCTGGAGCACTGCGTCCAGCTCTGGAGCCCTCAGCACAAGAAAGACATGGACCTGTTGGAGCGGGTTCAGAGGACAGCCACAAAAATGGTCAGGGGGATGGAACGCCTCCCTTATGAAGAAAGGCTGAGAGAGTTGGGGTTGTTCAGCCTGGAGAAGAGAAGGCTTCGGGGAGACCTCATTGCAGCTGTACAGTACTTAAAGGGGGCTTATAAGAAAGATGGGGACAAACTTTTTAGCAGGGCCTGTTGCAAAGGACAAGGGGTAATAGTTTTAAACTAAAAGAGGGTAGATTCAGAGTAGATATAAGGAAGAAATTTTTTACTATGAGGGTGATGAGACACTGGCACAGGTTGCCCAGAGAGGTGGTAGATGCCCCATCCCTGGAAACATTCAAGGCCAGGCTGGGTGGGGCTCTGAGCAACCTGATCTAGTTGAAGATGTCCCTGCCCACAGCAGGGGGGTTGGACTAGATGACCTTTAAAGGTCCCTTCCAACCCAAACTACTCTATGATTCTATGATTCTAAATGAGATGATAGGCTCAGTCTCTTACAGCACTTACGTCCAAATAAAAGCCACCACCCAGCTGTATTAACAAAGGAGACTGGGCGTGCAGAACAAGTCAGTGCCTGTCCCTTGGCATGGGTCCATGGTGCCAGGCACAGCACAGGGCAGGCAGCAGGATGGCGTGAGGCAGGATCTGCCCCTGCTGCCGGCACCGCGCCCCTTCCAGGGAAGGATCTCAGAGAAGCAAAAAATCTCACCTCAGTTTAAGTTTCTTTAAAGTAGGCAGCAGATGTCTGCCAGAGACACGACCAGACTCCCTATTTCATTATTCTACTCTAACCATTACAATATGTAAAATAACCTGCCCTTTGGTATCTCTTCATGTAATGGACCACCCCTAAAAAGAAAATGTCTTTTATTTATGCGTAACTGTATTATTCTAAGTACTCATAGTATTCTCATCCTTCTCTCTAAGGATGAGAGACCTGAAAAGGAATATATCTTACAATCTTTTTATTCCTTGCGCTCCTTACTCTCTGGGCCACTTTTACTCCTAAACACCGCCCCAAAAATAATAAGGAAAAAAAAAATTAAAAAGAGGAAATGAAAAATTTCCAAGTAAAAACATTACTTAAGCAAGCAATTGCACTAAGGCTGTTGCGGGAAGAATGGCTAAGCCGCCAGCAGACAGGCTTGTCCGTACAACTCCCATTCAGCAAACACCCTGTGCTTGGCTACGATTTGAGCAGGATTACTCAGGTAGCAAAAAGACGCTTGCGCAGACACCGAAATACGCAGATGTCCGTTTAGACCGGGATATGCACGTTAGTCGCTTTCATTACGGTCTCCAAAAGCGGTTCTCCGTCGGAGAGGAGACAGGTCAGGCTGCCAGCAAGACCACATGGCCGCCGCCACCGCCG
>NW_009199517.1:24058-48590 GCF_000690835.1 Fulmarus glacialis | reverse complement strand
GGGAGGCTCAGCCTTCCTCTGTATCCCCCCCCACCCCAAGATCATCCCTGCATCCCCTCTCCATCCTACTTGGAGCAGCCCCAAAGGCAGCCAAACACCCGGCTCCCCGGCTCCAGCAGGGTTGGGGTGGCCACAGAAGCCCCTCTGCCAGGGGCAAGCAGGGTTCAGCACTGCCCCATCCCTGCAGGGGCAGCTCCCCCCAGCTTGGGCACTGCTGCCATGGTTGCCTGTCCCGGTGCCAGCAGGAGGGATGGCTGCAGAGGCTGAGCTGGGGCTGCCATGGAATGAACACGGGCTCAGGACATCCCCCAAGGTCCTGGTCCAACTAAACATGGAGAAATCAAGCCTAGTGTCCCCCAGCACTCGCTGAGCTGTGGACAGTATTCCCCCTCGCAAGCAGGATGCTCCTTCCAGGGTTTGAGTAACAGAAGGAAAGTCACTGTGCTCTGGGAACATGCTAAAAATCCCAAGTTACCCAGACTATTAGTTGGTTCGTATTAATGATTAAGCCATGAGGAAGCCAAGGGGGGACCAAGCTTAGGCTCCTCGCGCGCTGCACCCCCATGGCCTCCTCCTGAGGCCATGCTGGAACTCCAGAAAACACAGGTGCCCCACTGAGGTTTGTCACAGGCCAGCCCCGGTGAGATGGTGGGTGCAGCCAGGCTGGTGACTGTCCCCCAGCCCGCAGTGCCAGCAGGCAGCAGGGCCACGGCTGCCCGCCAGCCCCATGCGCTTGCCTGCCAGGCATGGGGACAGCTATTTATAACTCCTGCACAGGACACTAATGCCATGGAGGGGCTGCTATAAAAAGCAAGTCTCCGAAAAGGTCTCAGAGCAGATGCTGGTGTGAGGTCTGCACGCCGAGGCCTGGAAACATCCCAGCTTGAGTCACGCTCTGATTCACCCAGGTCCTGTTGCATACCTAGCAAGCCAAACCACCTCTTGTGGAGAGGGGATAAGGCTTCTCTGGGGAAAGCAGCATCTGTCCATCACAAAGAGCCTTCAAGCCCTCAAATCCCTCAAGGGATTTCCTCTGCCCAGCAGAGCTGGACCTGGCTGGAGCACTCCCAGCTTGGCTCCTGAGCAAGGAGGACAATGAAGGCACTCAGGAAACCATCACCCTCCTAGCAGTGCAGCAGTGGCAGAAATGTAGGCAGAACTTTGGCCAACGCATTTGTTTCACAGATGACAGGTTGTACATCAGCACTGGTTCATCGCCTCCCCAGCCTGTGCTGCCTTTGAAGCTCACTATGTCAGGAGCCCAGTGTGTCCCCGTCAGAGACCAGGATGGTAGGTTGGGAGTCGTGCTCTCAGAGACACAGCAGGAACGGTCCTTGCTGATCTCTGAGCTGCAGCCCACAAGGCTATGGTTGCAAAACACACATTAACAAAATGAGGGAGGCAGTTTTGATGGCCATCCAGCCAGGCAACGCTAGGGTGAAAGAGCAGAGACATTTCAGCTCCCCCATCACCCCCTTGTATTCCCTTCAGGAGAGCTACCCAGTGCCACCCTGCATGCTGTGCCAGGAGAACAAGTGTCACACTGGCAGCCCACAGGAGACAAGGGACCGAAAGGGGTGGCCAGTCCAAGGAACAGGGCCAGCTCAGAGCACACATGTCCACACCTGCACGTTATTTTGTGCCCAGCACAGCTTAGGAAAGGCGGTATGCGATGGCAGCGTTACCGCAGAGGGCATGGCACAACCCAGTTGTGATACTGGGAACCGAGGCACAGCCCAGGGGCTGGTATAACCAAACCTGAGCAGGAGGCCTAGAAGACGGTTCTTCAGAGCTGTAAGCTGACCTAACCCAGACTCGCTGATCCCTTGATCCCTTGCTCTGCAGCTCCATTTTCCCTCCGGAAGGCAGCAACATCGTGTTTGGTGGGGGCAGGCAGAGGCGAGACATCCCAGACAGGCCCACATGAACACAGGGCGCCCGCAAAGGACTCACTGCAAGCCAGTTTTACAAACACAAGTACATAATGTTTATTTTTACGTTTCCAATTTATTACAAGTACAGCCCTTAGCAGAAACCCCCTCCCCCCAAAATGACATGTATTTTTAAAAAACGTACAGTTCCAAAGGTTTCACCGTGTAGGACCTGCAGAAAATGTTCTCTATGAACAGGACAAAAAGCCTCTGAAGGGGACGTGCGAAATACAAATGTCAGTGCTATTCTGTGGGGCAGGGAGCTGAGGCTGGGGAGAGAGGAAGAGGGAAGTGGCTGGAAACCTGCCTAGTCTCTGCAGCCATCGACAGTCCAGAACTGAAACAAATACCTGTTAAAAAAAAAAAAACCCAAAAAACTAAAAAGTTCACAAAACTAGGCCGCAATTTTTAATCGATGATTCTTTTCTTCTCAAATCGCAGGACCTGCAACAGCTGCTTTTGCTTTTCTGTTACAAAACCAGTATAGAGCAGCCCTGTGGCTGGTTTGTTTCAAATTATAGACTTCTATAATAAAAAGTTCAAGCCCTGATTGTACGATCAAAACCTGTCATGATGGAGAGGGAGAGGTGATGAAAAAACACACCCTTTTCTTAGAGAAAAGTCAGTATCTCGGGCAGCAGGACCCACTGCTGGGGCTGCGGCAGAGCAGCCTCCCAGCAGGATTGGGAGCGGGATGGTCCTTGCTGCGCTGGGGGAGTGCGAAGGAGGTAAGCTAGGGAAGGTATTACTATAAAACATGGTGAGAGCGTGGCTAGAGAGGGACTGGGAGATCCCCCGCCAACAAGTCCTCCGGTGTAACTCCAGCTACTGGTAGGAAAATGAGTTTTAGGAGGGGGGAAAATATAAAGCAAACACAATTTCATATAAACTGTACATGTGCCAAAGCAAGACAATGGTATCTTACAGGTGTTCTTTGTACAAGATCACAGCTAGAAACAAGCCACTTTCAACTAGAAAATTAATTTAAAAAGTTACACAGAACATGTTTCTGCTGTTCCCCTTACCCTGGCGCTCCCTACAGGGCGTGCAGAAAATGCTCTCCAGTATGCTTCTGGCACTCGGTTCATCCAAAGGGCTACGTGATTGTGTGCTGTTCAAGGTGAGCAGGGAAGCCAACTGCCTCCTCCTTGCCGTGTACATGTGAAGAGCTGAGCTCAGAAGAACCCTCTTCGGCGCGCAACCTCCGAAGATCGCTCCCCGAGAAGAGAGAGGGGAAAAGCAAGAGCACCTCGAAGCCAATTGTGTTAGGATGCTGGTGGAAGCCATATCTCCATAAACGTAAGTGCTTGCTTGCCCTACGCAGCCCTTCATTGGGGGCTCAAAATTAACACCATATAAATATATACATACAAGAACTAGCAGCCCATTGGCCTGATCGCACCCAGTCCTCCTGTGAAGCAATATGATCCCTCCCTGCACCAGCTCAAGGCTGGTTTCACATCACAGGCAGCAGACGGCAGAGGTCCCACCACGCTCCGGCACTGGCTGCTCGCGGAGGGGAGGAAGCGGCTCATCCCAAGGAAGCCGACAGCGCCCACGCTAGAGTAGGCGTCGTGCTCCCCTTGCCCAGCCAGGCTTTAGCCAGGCCTTCCCCTTGCCCTCCCACCTTCCCCTCCTGGCAGGACAGACTCGTTAAGAGCTTTGCGGATTTTGCAGGAAGCAGTAAGTCATCTCTGCTCACTCAATGGATGACCAAATACTTGAGGAAATTGCAGAAAAATTAAAACTAGGACGGGCCAAAGGGAAGGCTGGATTAATAGAGAAGTGCCTGCTGCTTCCCAACTCCCTCGAGACAACCCATCCTGCTGCATGGCAGCACCAGAAGGCCTGCTCCAGCTCTGGCTCTCCCCCTCGTCTCCCCATCCCTCATTTCTTCCTTTTTCGCCCCCGGGAATGTTCAAGGGGCTCTGACTCACTGTCCCCTTCCTGCTCCTCCAGTCCCTGGCACCTGGCAGAGAGCTTCTTGCGTTTCCTGCGTGCATACGTGTGGCCAGGCAGGTGTTTGTGCACCATGTCAATCAAACACTGTTCCGTCTTCTCCAGGCAGGAGAGTACGTGACTCCCGTTCTGGTTATAGCGCTCGGCGTTGGAGAACACCTGCTTGATGTCGGAGAGGAACTCCTGCACCGAGCGGTAATTGCCGCAAGAGCACTTGCTCTGCATAGTCTGGAAGTCCATAGGGTTGCTGATGACCTCAAAGTAATCTTCGGCTTCCTCCGTGGTCACTGGCTCCCTGCCGAATGAAGAGCCACAAAGATAGGAGGAAAATGACGGCCCTGGCCACACGCAGAGCAGAGCTGTAGAGGAGTGAGAATCACCCCCACGCCCTTCGCTCGAGCGGCAGCCCCGACCTGCACCCCGCCAGTGCCGTAACAAACCCAACCAGCACCTTGACAGCGCTACAGGCATGTCAGCCCCACAGCGGCCTCGGCACGATGATGGGAAGGACAGCAGCTTGCCCTTCTGCCCAGAGAGCTGGCCCAGGCACAGGGACTGGCATGTGGCAGGTATGGCCACTTTCTCTCAGTCACACGCCCCTACTGCAAATCCTGGGGGCTGCAGAAAGCACCCACCCCAGCCTCTCCTCTTCGGCCCGCAGCTTGCCACCCTCCCTCACACCACCTCAGAAGGGCCCCACGTCTTCAGTCCAGCAGAAGACTGAGAGAGCGTGGTGGTTTCTTCTGGAGCAGCTTCACTCCCTTTCTTCCCATCCATAACTTGCTTTTGAAACCCCAGTCTCTCAGCCAGCAAGTGGATCCGGCAGGACTGCAGCATGGCCAACCCACACCTACACACTGCCTGCGGACAGTCCTGCGCCCACGGAGAAGGAGGCCACCTGCCCTCACCTGAAGGGCCAGCTAAAGCGGTACTTGATCAGCTTGCTGAGGATTTCCTCGCACTTCTGCAACTCAAGGTTTTGGCGACGTGCCGTCTTCTTTGTTTGAAGGACCTGCCCACACAAAGGATGCTGTTAAAAGGAGGGAACCACTACGGGCTTTAGTGTTCAGCAAACAGTTTTGAGGCCGAAGAAACTGGTTCTTAGGCAAGCTTTTCTTTTCAGTCCTCTCACTTACGAGCTAGTGTCTCAAGGGGTGGGGATACGTAGTATTGCTGCAGAAACAAAGTTCAAGTCTTTCAAATGCAGCCATCTTCTACAATAATCAAGAGGCAAACTGCTCTGCTGCGGGACCTTTGATGGTAACAGCCAAGACATGCAGCGGCAGCTTGAGTTACAGAATGGGAGCCCCATCCAGAAGCTCTGGTGGGAATAGCTCACAAGCAGCCTATCTCTTCTCTGGGGGCAGCAAGCTTTTTCAAGATAGGTTCAAAGACAACATGGTCAAAACAAGCAACCAAAGAATAAATGACAGCAAATGGGGAGTGTGAATTCCCTCTCCCTGCCTTCTCCGATCCCCCGGCAGACAGCATGCGAGAGGCAGAGGGAAAAAGCACTTGTGCTGCTGTACTGACATTGCAGAGCCAAGCATGCCATTTTAAATACCAAAGAGCAGCTGATGCCTCGAGCACTGCTGTCCCGTACACAGGCTGAACACAAGGTCAGCCATTTGCCCAGGGATCTGCAGCAGGTCAGCCACCAGCACAGGGACATCCCCTTAGCTCTGAGTGCACAGCTCACGAGGCATCGCTGCTTAGGGTACGTCAGATGACGGGAAGGCTCCACAACACAGGGCACTATACCTGAGCCAGCTTTGGTCTCTTCCCAGGACAAACGGTAAGCGAGAGAGCCCTAGCAGAGTCCTCTTCCTCAAGTCATTGTTTTGTCAGAGACCCTGACCCAGCTGTTCCGGTAAGATTTTCCCCCCTTGAATATCCCTCTAAGCCGGCTGTGGCAGCCCATGCTGGGCTTGCTGGTTTGGTTGCCATCCAATCTGTAACCCAGACCAGCTAAAAGGACACTGCAGATCCGCTAGCCAGCCCACCCACACCCACCGTAAGAAGCAATGAGCCCAAAGACCACGAGCAAGACTGCTCAAGAAGAGTGACAGGATACACCAGTACTACTGGTGCTGGTCAGTGGACAGATGGCAGATCTAGCAGAGGCTTGTGACGTGGGGCTGGAGTATCCTCACACATCCCGTGTGGTGTGTCCCTCCCCAGAAAAAACAGCACAGCATGCTGCAGCTCCACCCCGCCTCGCACGCACGCACAAGATTGCTCTGTTCAGGAGCATAAGGTTTTATTCTTTAAATGTCAAGTGAAACCTAAACCAGCCAAATTATGTCCTGAAGGTTGGGGAGTGACCATACGGACAACAACTGTCAGAAAACGGCCAAGGCTGGGGAGCAAGGGTCCAACATTACTGGCATTCTCTTGACCATCCAGGGGGGACCTCAGTCCCCCCACCTCTCTGGGGAGACATATGGATACTATTTAAAACCCTTTAACAAGCTGCAGGCTGCCTGCTACTCAAGGGGGACAATGTGTGAAAGTGGCTGGGGAAAGATGCCTGGCATATCTGTGCTCCGTTTGTACCGGGCCCTTAAGGATATGCCTCCTTTGTTAACCCACCCCCAGCCCAGCCTGGGTTTCACAATACGATTCAGGGTATTTCTTTGGGAAGGGGAGGAAGCGTGACACCTGTTTCGTTTATAACTCATGATGTGAGCAGCCTCCAGGGAGCAATTTGGCTCTTACCAGCTCATCAATGTCTGCGCCGTTGACAGGTGCAGCCCGCTGCCGGGGTCCCCTGGCAGGGTGCAGCGACTGCTTCTTCCTTTGGTGCCTTCCCTGCCTTGAGGAGTACATGGCTGTGCTCTGCTTGCCCCGGGCTGCCTTTCTGGGTCTCACTGAAACATATAAGCCACAGGCTTAGAAGAATGGGTTAACCTGGAAGGAGAGATCACAAGCCCTTTGCCCAAACGTACAGACCAGGGAGACCCTCGCTCACAGCTCAGAGGAGCTAGCGAACCCACGGATGACTGCAACAACCCAGCTTCTTGTCAGCCTGTCCTCACTCAGCACATGCTCATGTCAGCTGTGCTCTTGATACCCTCTCCAGATGAGATATGCGGGTAATGGCCTCCTGTCCAAAGAGGCCATTGCTATCTGGCAACAGCCTTCTGCTGAAGGGTGGTCACACACGCCAGCCAACTGCACTGGCAGACCCTCGAGCTCTGAGGGAGACCTGGGAGCTTCCAGCTCCTCTGCTGCAGGTAAGGCTTGTGCAGGGCTGTAACAGCAAGCCCCTCTGCCTGCAGAACCAAATGCTGAGACCCTGACGCATCGAGACTTGAGGGAGAGCAGAGGAAGTAATGCAAGGACAGACAGTTGTCTCAAATATAACTGCAACATCCTTTCTGAAAGCACCAGGAGCAGAAACTTGCGGTTTCCTCGGTTTCCTGCTGCCCCCTTGCTCCTCACTGGTTTGGGGATGGGTGGTTTTCCAAGCATTTATAAGTGGCCCACATAAGTGGGATAAGCCAGTTGCTAAGCCCCCCTGAAAAGTGAACTGTGTGCAGGGAGAGTGTCAAGTTACTGCAGCCGGGAGCTGCTCCACGTGCTGCAAGTGGGAAACAATGGGATTTTATTCCCCAAGACCGGGGCTGTTGCATTATATCCCATAGAAAGGCACTTGCCCATTTGTTAGTCTGCCTGTCAGAGCTTCACACTGATGGAAATGCAAGTGTGCTGACGCACTCCCTTGTCTTAAGTTTCTCCCATGACCCCTCTGTATCAGGAGAATGTGTTAGTCGTCTTCCCCAGCCAAGCTCCTTCCACCTGGTCACAAGTGCTTGAGCAAACTGTATCCAGTGCGCTGTAGCACTTCATCTGCGGCTTCTAATCCAGCCCTATCCAATAAATCATCTTGCCGGGCCCCCTGCACGAGGAGCGTGTGTCAGGGCAGTGGGACGTCTGCCTGCTGTCACTCTGCTTGTGTGTCAAGCATGCAGCATGTGTTAAATGTCTGACAATCCAACATTCTAGGTTATATCCCTCAGGATAAATGCCATGAGGATTAATGGGACTTCTCTATTAAAACAAAAGTTTTCCACAGTGACCTTTCCATGTTAATGCTCTTTAAAACCAGGGGTTGCATTTAGCACTTTATTTTTAGTGACTGTAACCCTCATTTGCTATTGTTTGGAAACCTTGGCTCAGCTCCTGACTCGGCCATGCAACATAGACTGAACACACTCCAAGTGTGGACATGGATACACTGCAGGACAACAAGCAGCGTCCATAGCCAGGGTATCAGTGAACATCCCTGAAACCAGAATAAAGCAGGGGAATCAAGACTGATAGACCTGCATGAAAACCCTTGAAAGAACATGGGATAATCCTTTGGGTCCCAGTCTCCGGATTCCACCATCTGCCCTGGTTAAGACACTCTGAAGTTAATTTTACGTCAGTCAAGGGCATTTTGATAGAAAGCAAATGCTGGCAGCATGCCACTCCAAGATTGATTTTTTCAGTCCATCAAGTTGCCCAAATGAGACTGAGTCAATTCCCCTAAAAGCAAGGATACACGTACTAAAAAGTGGTTAAGTGGAGAAGCAGTCATTGAGGAGTCTATTTTATTCCACTCAGCTGCCCAGGAATGAGCCAGTTATGCATCCTGAGTGGTCTCTGTATGCAACCAAAGGGTGCTGGCAGTCCAGGCCACACTACACCTCAAGTGCTGTGCCTTCCCACAGGAATGGGCAGAGGAAGTGCTAGTCCTACTATTTGAAAATGCCTCCTTGCCAAGTAACTAGAAATCCTGCATTTAAGAGGTTATGAGCTCGTGGGAAGGGAAAAAGCGAGGAGAGGGAGTTGTGGTTAAAGCTCCATAAGCATTTATTAACAGCATCCAGTTTACCAACAAACCCTGTAGGCACAGACACTGCCAATACCGGTAACTGATAACGCTGTTGCCTCACCCTGCCCTGCTGCAGCATCTGCTGACCGCCTCGCAGCACTCTTAATGGTCTCAGCAGCATTCCCAGGGGAGTGACTGGGCAGCAAGCAAGAGCTCACTGCTGTTTCAATCTTTGCTAGCGCTGACCCTATCACAGAGTTCACTCCAGCTCCCCAGGTAACGTACAGCACCACCACAGGCTTCCCCTGTGACACCTCCCAATGTTTCCAAGTAAGAAACTGTTCCGTGTGAGGAAAAGCACAAGTCCCAAATGGGATCAAAACTTTGGACACTGAAGGCAGAGTCTTAATATTTTCTGTTACTTTCCTGCATGGTCAAAGCCTTACATTTCAGTCCAGCAACTTCATAATCTTCTTCCTCCTCTTCTTCCTCCTCAGCATCTGGTTCATCAGAAGCTTCCTCACCTTCTTCACTTTCATCTTCAGCAGAATCCTCTGCATAGTTCCTAGAGTAAGGCAGGTAAACACATTTGTTGTACCAGAGCCTGGGCATCAGAGGCCCTCCAAACCGTTTGTTCACAGGCAGAGACTTGCTGACCACCTCAATGTAAAATAAACACCCAGTCTCAGAATGAAGCACTCTACTGTATTTCAGAGAGTATCAAGTTGCAGCTACAGATAAAAGGGCACTTCCCAGGCTATCGTCTGAACATCTGGGCTGAAAATCCCCAACAGCTGAATCTGTATATTTTTGCTGTTCTAGGCACCTTGACCACGTGATAAAGGATTTTAAGATTGTGATTCCTGTGCAATTACTCCTCCCAGAGAGGATGTACTGCTGTTTTACTCAGGTCTGCAGGCCTGGCCTAAGGAGTTTCAAAAGGGGGGCTTTTTTGTTTCTGTTGGAATATTTTCCCATTATCTCCTTCCACTGTCATGCCACTTGCATGTGCACTATAGGAAACAGACTTCGTTTAGTATTATTCACAGCTAAGCTTGTATTTATTAGTAAGCAGAGCGTCAGGCTTCTTATGTGCTGATGTCAGAAGCCACAGAGACTCCCTGCCCAGGACAGTTGCAACTTCTCGCATGTGTCTGTTAAAACATTCAAACCATTACCAAAACAGGAAAACAAAACAGCATGCATAGGCAAAAGGGGACAAAGGCAAAGCTGCTGTGGGAGTCTCAATCCTCTGGAGAAAGAGGATCTTGAGCAGTAAAAGGAATAAGAATAAGCTCCCATGGTACAGGAGGGGCAAAAGTACTCCCAGGCCGACATTTTTTCCTTGCCTCAGCCAGGAAGACAAGAGCAGAAAGCAGATAACAAAACAGGTGTTACCCCACCTGATGGCTCTTGTCCAGGAGCCAAGCAGCTTGCAGGTGACTCTGCCACATCAAAGTAACTATGATCTCAGGCTAGAACAGCTGCATTGAAGCCCTGTCATTTTTATACAAGCCTGATGAACTCTTAAATGGTGCCCAGGGAGTAAGTAATACTCTTAAGGCCATACACCACCTGCACGTTACAAGCTAGTACACCTCTTATTGTGCTGCCACTCTAGAAAGGAGGATCTGTTTGTTGACTGCTTATGCTTCAGATGCCATTTGATAGCCTCACCTTGCTGAGAAGCAGGTAGATGAAGAACAGTCACTATCAGCAGAGGACATACATTGTAAACAGAAAAAATACATCTCGCACACATTTAACTTTCAGCTTGCAATTCAAAGAACAATTCAACCCCTTGCTGTCAGGAGGCAACTACTAATTTCTGCTACATAAAACAACTTTGATTCCTCCTCAAACCACGTTCCCTCTGCAGCCCTATAAGGACTCCTGCCTTGTTAAGGTTTATCAGGTCCAGAAAACCATCAGAGTGGCATTTTGTAGCCTGATTTTTAGTAGCACAGTAGGGGCTGAGCTGCAGCCTGGAGTAATGTCTGCTCTAACTTGACAAGAACACAACAGTAACAGCCCAGTGGGCTACAGAGCTGCAGTACTACCAATTACACTCCCATGAAAAAGCAACCCAACTAGCTGCTCAGTCAAAGAAAACAACAGCCCTTACTGCATCCAATTTTGGTTGATGTTTTGTGCATGTTTTCATTGCCACACAAGTTATTTATTAAAACTCCTGAAGTTGTCATGGGTCAGTACAACACAGGTGTGCTAAAGTTACAGCCTGAAAAAATTGCTTTTCTATTGTGCCAGTGCCATCGAGTTAACTAGGCTATTTCAAATCTTTTAAAGGGGCTCTGTTTCAGGCTGTTTTGGTCATCTTGTGAAAGCACAGCTAGAACTGTTCATCAGTGGCAACACAAAGGAAAGGAGGGTCACTCACCTGCCCCGTGAGCTGCGCCTAGCAGTAGAAGGCTGACACGCTGGGCACTGCCATTCACCATCTGGTATCTCATAGAGCGCCGGTCTCAGACAAAACAGGTGGAAGGCTTTGTTACACTCGTCACACAGAATCAGCTTGTCATCCTCACCTAGGAGAGTGCAACTTACTTGTAACTGAGTGCTGCAGCCTTGCTCAAGAGAAGCAGAAGCTGCTGCAGCGCTGGAGGTCAGGACAAAGCAAGAGAAAGATGCAAAGTACCCTCTGACAGCAGGGACCCTTTCTTCTTGGTTCCACCACTGCAGTAGAAACCAGCAGCATTTAAAAACAAACAAACAAAACAATGCAAGTCCCTTGCCCTGCAAAGATTTCATTTGAGGCAAAGGTAGAAACCTGCCAAATAGGTTCCACCCAGGCTAAATCTCAAGCCATTGCAGAGATGCCCAAGAGCCTAGCAAGAAGCTATGAATGCAGCTATTCTTATTCTAGCCTCAATCTGGTCAACCTGCACAGCATCTTCTTTCTACTTAAGGTAGCAAGCCTACAAAGCAAATCAGTATGCAGTAGAACTAGTCTCTCTGTGCTTCTCACTGATGCAGGGAAACGGGGAGACAGTCCTGAGCCAGCTATTTCATTTACTGAAGAGGCAAAAAAGAAAGTGCAGAGAGCTTGCCAGCATGTTTCTTTCTCTAACAGCCCAGTTCTTAAGTTCTATGAAAATACAATCTGTTAGTCTCAGGTGAGCCCCCTCTTACATCTGCCTAGAATCCCCTCTCAACAGGAGATATGACAGTTTTTGCATTAGTTTGGAATATCCCTGAGGCTCCACAGTGAAGGAGGATGTTGCACCAATTCAGCCCTTATTTCTTTGAAGAAGTGGATGGCATAGCCTTCTGGTAAACAAAAGTGGCCTAGCATTCCCCCAGAGGTCTGTCTGCCCTCATTTCCCACTAGTGTTTCAGCAAATAGAAAGTGAGACAAAAAGCACATGATGAGGCAGAACGTACTACCAAGCTCTTTCCTCCAGGCTTCCATCCAAAAGGAGAGGTTATGGCAGAACAAATAGTAGCACTGCATCAATGGTGACACTCCTTCTATTTCCCCCTCCACCTGCAAGACTCCAAAGCCCTTCATCCCATAGTGCATACAGAGAAGGTGGCCCCTTGTCACCTTTTTGGTTACTTCTCCAGCCTTAGCAGAGCAGCAGCCAAAGGCACATAGCTTAATTTCTCTGCTCTCACACAAGAGGCGAAGAGTTTGCTTCTTCCAGCTCATCAAGCAGTTCTACTCCCACTCCAGCCTCAAAGTAGCATCATCCCACCTCGCTCTCTGCCATTCTGCTACAAAGGATAATAGCCTTTCCAACCTCTCCTTGCTCGTTCCTTCTGTAGAAGCTGGGATTAACAGACAAGGGTCAGAGACCCAAAACCATTCCAACTCAAAAATGAAAGCAGGGAATGGACAGTGGCACAAGTGTTCCCAGAAGGATTTGTAAATGACTTATGTCCAAGTACCCTAAATATCCAGGGCATAGCAGCTCTGCAATGTTCTGCAAGACTGTGTACTGGTTTCGTAAGAATGGTTTATTGGAGTCAGGGTCAAATGCTTCTGTGAGATCAATGCTTCTGACTGTAAATCCTGACGTTCAAAACTCAAAATACAGCCAAAGACAGAGTGGCAGACTACAAGGGCATGTTGCCTAAGCAGGGCATGGAGAGGTGACAGCGTCCGACTAGGAATGCATACCTTTCTTGCGACACACTTTGCATCTGGCATTCTCTGCCGACATATCCCACTTGATACAGGCATCCAGCATCCCGAGCAGCACATGCATACGGGAGAAGGTCTGGGCCTCACGGATTGCTGTCTTCCACTTCTCCATGGCTGAAGCAACCTGCAGACAGACCTAACAACTTACAACGAAGCACACAAACACAGCTTGCTGTAGTCTGAAGATGTTTTTATATCCTTTAGCTGGGGCCCTTAATAACCGAAGCTCAACTCTGTACTTCTTTGCTTCTATACAGCCTCAGCAGTCCTATTTGTGGTTTATCCATAACCAGCCTCACTGGATCAGACAGTTTGTTCATAACAGTAGAGACCTTTTGCATTTCACGGCCAGGCTGAAACAACCTATGTGAACTCCACTAAATTCTTGCTCTGAAAGTCTAACCCAAATAATCATCAGGCTAAGAAAATAACAGGCAGAAAATCTAGCACTGTAAAATGCGGGATGAAAGTTAGCGGACAGCTGGCAACACCACTTGAGCACGGTGGATCGGAGCAGCCTGTGCTGCCCTCCAGTGGGTACTGCAGACACTCGAGACCATCAGCAAGACCCGCCACACGCTTGGTCCTCCTGGTCCTCCGAACTGCTCAGCTGGCAGAGGGGACCGTGACATCAGTGACAATCAGATTTGACAGGCAAAGCATTTGGAGCCGCAAATATGAAACCAGCTGCTTTCCTGAGACAAGATGACCTCAGCGCATGTGAAATCCCAGAATTAGCTGCAAGTGCGGATGAAAACGTTAAGCCTGAGATTTGCACCGAGGCAACTGCTGGAGTCTGCACGTAGCAAGCCACATGCGAAATCTCAAACTCAGCTCTGGAAGTTTAGAAACAACGTTGCAGTAAATCGGAAATGCACCAGAACAGAGAAGTAATCCAGAGCCACCGCGTGTTCAACTCCAATGTTAATCCTTTGCTTTACAACAATGAGGTGATGGCCTAGACATGACAGGGACATAATAGGACTCAAGTTAATGTTCTTCTACCCCAGGAGAATGAAAAAACAAACAGTGAAGTGTCAGATGGGAAAATCTAAACTCTGCAGCTGACAGCAATTTGGGAGCCAAACAAAACCCAGGATTTTTGCAGAGTTGCACATTCTCCTCCCACCGAATCTGAGGAAGCACAGCATATATTAGATGCTTGGAAAAACACACAAACTGTTCTAAAATGCCAACATCCTTGCTGCCATTGCTAGTGTGGAACCTGGAGCCCAAGACATTCAAGACAAACGGAAACCTGCACAGCCTACTGTGGCAGATTACACAGCGCTGTGCTATTTCTTTGCAGAACATTGTTGAGGTGCTTCACATACTGTGTAATTGATTTTCCAAGTAACTGTTCCATGGGTTTTGCTGTTAGCATACTGGGTAACTGCTGGGCCAAGATAAATCTGCAAAAGCTGTTGGCAAGTTTTGCTTAGATTTTTCTCCCCAAGCCTGTGGAATTTAACAGATTTTAGCCTTGCTTCCCAAGCATCATGAGACTATGGCATTTTAGCAGTACTGTTATCAAGGGAGTTCAGACTGCCAACTAGGCAAAACAGGAGATTGAAAGAAGTTACTTAAATACCATCCTCACTGGAGAGGAGCAATCTAGCAGGGAAAACAGAAAACCCCCAAAAAATAACATAGGAGAAGTCCTCAGTCACATTTCAACTTCAGAGTGAAAGAAAACGCCTGCTTTGGTAAAGGTGGACAAACCTCCAGCTAGAAAGGCTCTCATCTAGTATCCTAAGATGACAGAAATCCCTCTGAACAGCTGAAAAGGTAATTGCTTGGTTGTGAAGCTGCTCTTTGAAGCATTGTCTGCAGGTGAAGACTGACCCCCCCTAGCCTTTTCCCTTGCAAACACCACTGACAGCAAGTAGCAGGGGTGGATAACCTACGTGTGCTCTTCATTATGCTCAGGCAATTGTGCTGCAATGTCACGCTGCAAAGAGGTCACATACTCCCTGTCCTATTCTGGGATAGTCCAGAGTGCTACTGCCAATGGAAATGAGAATATTCACATAAACACAGAGGCACAAGACTGATTTTCAGATACAGCCATAAGCCAGGTCTACATTGCAATCTTTTGCCACTCAGCAGTGTGATCTCTAGCTATGTAGCTGAGCCAGCAGGAACCCTTAGTATAGACAATTATGTCAGCAAACGGGTGCCTATTAAGCCATAACTTGTTTCTCACAGGAAAAATGAGACATAACCATACCGCAGGACTGCAATTTTGCTTATATAGTCTGTAAGTACATTAACTGTGTTTTTCCAGTACGGCTATGCTGTATTTTACCTGCTATGTACTCTCAGTGCAGTTCTGGCTCTAAAAGACTTCATAATTCTTGGCCAATGCAAGAGACTTGTCTTTAAAAGCCTAACAGTTAGGTTTTTTTTTAATCGGATAACTATATCTAAGATCTGGGCTGCTCCTTCAAGGTAATCTATAAAGGTTTTCTGCTTTGGCAAAAAGAAAGCTCATTCCAGATAAACTGAGGTAAAAAAAAAAAAAACCAAACAAACAAAACCCAAACCCAAACAAACCAACAAACAAACCCAAAAACCCAACAAAAAAGTTGAACATTGCTTGTACCACCACAAATGCCTAGAAAACCCTGAGCCAGATAAAGAAGGCACCGCACTGGATAAATAAATGGTCCAGAGACATCGGCACAACACAAAAGCCAGTACTCCGGAGGGAGACCTGCACGACCACACACCTGAGTGTGGTCAGTAACTGGCGTTACTGAAATCTGTGCGCATACTCCTGTAAGGCTGAGCCGTATAGCTAAGTATGGAGTCACACCAGACAAACTGGGTAATACTAGAAAAAAAATTCAAAGTATCTTATGATTACAAATCCAGCAATATTCAAAAATCCTACTGTTCCAGCGGGTTTACAGAGGAAAAAGTACAGGTCAGGATGCTTCAGTCACACAGAGCACTTCGTCTAACCAGGCTGCTGTAACTGAAAGTTCTGCAACTGCTAGAATGAAGCACGCTACAGAAGCCTGGCCTTGCTGTAATGCACAATGCTCCGTAACCACATCAGTAAGAGAGCAATGCTCTAAGGTAGAATGGAGAAACTAACCAAACATTCATGATCAAAATGGCTCGATTTTCCACAAATAAAAGCTTAGGTTTTAAATCTGATACAGCTTTAGCAATAGTAAAGAAGTGACCAGGGTTCAAATACAGAGATCATGCTCACTTTCCTAATCAGGGGAATGCTAACGGGTAGCCACTGAAATCAGATTGCTCTCCAATTTTTTTCATTTTTAAATACTGTGTGAGTGGGTAAGCCTCATAAAGGTCCTTCTTAAGAGTTACTGAATATCAGGTTTTATTAGTTACAACTGCATTTGGATATTCTGAGTTATTTACTGACAATATGGTATGTATATGTGTTTTAATACAGACATGTATGTTGACTAATGGGAATCAAAGTTTTAAAACAGATGCCCTATGAATTACTATCCATTAGATATTACTATCCATTTAGATATTGTAGTAAATCTGATGTTACCCTTAAAGTATGCCCTACAGGTATAACCCATATGGTTATAGCTGTAAGACACAGGAGAGTAAGGCATGCTATGGTGTTCCTGTAGATACAGGAAATGTGGATGATCCAGGTCCCTTTTGTCCCAGACATAACTGATTTTTACAGCTCTGTATTCTGCTGATAGCTTTTAGGATAAGGTAGCCTTCTATTCCCTTTGCACTAAAGACTGGAAGGTTCAAAGTTTAAATACTTAAGGACAACTGAGGAATGTGAAAATTTCTAGTGCCTATCCAAATACCCTGCTAACACGGCAATGCCACCACACAGCAAAGACTTGATGTTCAAACAAGGGTTCAGCATACACTAACAGGAGCTTTAAACAAAAAAAACAACCGAACAAACCATACCCAAGCACCTGTTAAGCATCTATTATTTCTTTTTTAAGTTGGGAATTTCAAATGCTTCTGTTGATCCAAGTCTGATCTTGCTACTTCTGCTGAAATCAGTAATCAATCAGGGCAAAGCAATTTCAAGGGTGCAGGGGGGAAAGTCTTGTCATAAGTCATTAATGTCCCATTCAACTCGGTGCATAGAAACTACCCCTGAGCACTAGTATCCCTCTTAGGATGAAACACTGGTACAGCTCAACTGCCTGTAGGACCCTACCAAATCCTCCGCAGTTCTTCTCCATCCCTTCTGAGCTTTTATTTGGAAGGCTATATATTTACCCTCACAATACCACTTTTCTACTGCAGGCACATAAGGCTTGTTTGCCCAGATGCCCAGACAAGCTGTGTGCAACACACAGTTTGGCATCTTCTGTGGGCGTCTCCATGCATATGATGACATTTACCTGAATCTAACTCCCTTGCAGTCACCAAAACTTCAGCATGTCTCTCCTCCTCTTTACAGATCAAAGGCACTAAGCTGCCATCAGTCCTCTCTGATGGATACAACTCCTGTTAAGTACTCTAAAAATGCTCCCTAATATGCTTTTATTAAAGTATCCAACTTGTGTGAGGAACTGCACGAAGTAAGTCAAGTATTTCCTGTTCATAGAGAGAAAATTAACTGTGATTCCACAGCATGATTTTCATTTTACCAATACCTTTACTCTTCAAAATAACCAGGGAACACCTTGCCCCATAAACAACAAACCCATTGCACTCTAAACTTGGAATGGGGAGAAGCTGCTCAAGATTTAGTACCTGATGAAATGTATTCTCCCTGCTCAAAGAGTTATACTACAAGACCGGAACAGAGCCCTGAAGTGAACAATACCTTAGCTTCTTCTGCCATTTTCTTGTCTTCATCTACCTCCTCAGCCTTGGCAATGTAATCTTCTCCTTGATGTTTCCTTCTCTTCTGCTTGGGGGCCATGAAACCTTGCAGAAACTTCTTAACAACACCAGCTTGGAGTGCAATCACACACTCTCCAAAATCCTTCAAGCTCTCTAGTGAGCATACCTGTCAGGAAGAGCATATGATCACACAACAGTTGGACATTACTCTCTGTGCTGTTTTAGGTGGGTCTGTCCTGCAAATGGATACACGTGATACTTAATGCAGTGTTGTTATCTACCATAGTTGGTTATGGAATCAGCATATTGCTGCTGCTTCTGCTAGAGTTCACACATAGCTGATGATCATGCACTGTTCAGAAAAAAGCATCATGCCTTGGAAAAAACCCGAAACACCAAAAACCCCAATCCATGATGACCAAGCACTAAGCCATTCTTCCTCTTCTTTAGTGACTTCACATTTCCCCTCCTCTTAACACTTATGGTCTTATCTACACGGGGAAGTCTCTGCAGTGACTCAGGATGCAGTTTAAAGAGAGCTTTAACCATTCCAAGCCAGACAATGTTGTCCTTTGGTAGGAGGAGCACTGCACTAGTCACAGGAGTGTGTACTCTACCCACACCAGGCAGATTTATCCCCTCCTAAATACAGTCAGTGCACCAGTAATGCTCAAGTGACTTAGGCTGAACTAGCCAGAACACTAAAAATTCATACTTTAGTTCACTGCACAATAACTTCCTTGTACTAACACACCCATGAACATCCCTTAGGTCCTAGAACTGGGACACAATCATTACCCCAAGCCTGAAGTGGTCTGAATTTATGAAAAAAAACCCTCCAAAATGGAAAACCGCTGTCTCAACAAGACATGCTGGCTTTGCTGCAGAAACTAAAAATCAGCTACAGAGAGTCCTGCTAATGCTCCATAAAGAAGTCCACCACCAGATGCAGGAAATAGGACAATTTAACAGCTGTGTAGGACACCTAGCTGCAACATTATGACCCACCTACACCAAAAGGACCTCAAGCCAGCAGCTGTGTAATCTTGAAATAATAGTTTAGAAAGAGAGGACACATGAGAAAACTGATTTTCCTGATCGTCTTGTCTGAGGAGAACAAAAGACTCAAGACCTTCCACAGAAAGTATCAGCTCGCACTTGTCTTGCTCAGTACTACTTTGCCTGTTCACTCACTCTTGCTTCATATTCTGGTGTCACATCAACATATCCCAGGCCTCCTTTTTGCAGCCGAGTTGCAACCTCAATCAGATCACTTCGGAGGTAGTTCAGTAGTTCCTGGTTGCCATCACAGGATTTGAGGCCCAAGTTCTGTTTCCGAGCCAAATGGATAGAATGCGTGATGTCTTGATACCTGGAAAATCAAAAACAACCTGTTAGCTGTGTAGGCACTGGGGTGATCTACATGCTCCACCAGTGCAGAACGAGAACGTTCTTTGAAAGACGCTTGAAAGCACGTGGTAGCTCTGGCTCTGTGAGTGAAACAGCACTGCCTTTGTTTCCAGTTGCAAAGAGCGATTTAAGGACTGACTCTTCACAGTTTAGAGCATTACTTATCAAGAACCTGCAGCTACTGTCCAAGAAAAACAGCAATTTCTCATCCTCAATATCCTCCCCTCTTCAGCACAGGCACGATCAAAGCAAAGCGCAGAATGCTGCCCCAGGAATGGAAAAGCTTGCTGTGATGAGGATACGCTTTGACTTTGGAAAGGCACACAGAGGGAAAAAAAGAGCAGGCTCACCTTTTCTCCAAACGCTCCTTTAGCTGGCTCTCTCTTACTCCTTGTGGGTGCAGGCAATCCAGCAGCTCATCCAAATCCTTCTGACTGTCACAGAGAAACCTGAAAGATATAACATGCACCAATATCAGCTAACATATCTCTGTGGCAAGGCAACTCTTTCTTCTAAATAGTTCACAAGTATTAGTAGGCAGGGATGACAAGTAACCTATATCCCAACCCCATGGAGCAAGGTGAAACACTTACAGTAATGCTGGCATAAGCATTCTGACTCAGATTGGCCTTGTTTCAAGGTCCCCAAATGTAGCCAGTTCCAGGGTAAGAAAAATAAAAACAAAATAAACACAGAACTGATTTATAGATTTTTTCCCCATTACGTTTATTAAAACATTGGCATTTTAATTTAGTCATCTACCCCAGGGATTAGATTCACTAAGTTGCAGTCAGTTTAAGTAATCTGAATGTCATTTTAGATGCACTAGAAAAGATTAACATGCTATGCACTGCATAGCATGCCAATTTAATCATTCTTTCTGCAGAGCCTTCGGCTTCTTTCATTAACCCAAGAAGTCCCTAGATTAACAAAGGGTATGTCCTAGCTTATACAATTGCTGATGATGTAGATTTGTGACTATGAAGGCTATGCCCTCTGCAAGTGCAGAAGTCCTCCTTTCTAAGAAGCTCGCCTTAACTTGAAAGCTCAAATGCAGTATGTGAAAACTATATTCATTAGCTTTAAACCTTTCTGCTCAGAAAGTCCTTCAGGACGGCAATGGCAGTTAGCTGAATCTAAAAGGGGAAAACTTTTCCAGAGTTCTGTACACAAGGCATTCTCTCTGCAATTCCAGAGTACAACCAAGTTTTAATGCTGGGTTGTAGATTTAAACTAGCTTTAAGACAGCCTGAAATTCTGCTCTTTTGCTCTTTTTTTTCCAACTCTATTCTAGGATGCCATGAAGCCTCCCCACCTGATGGGGGCGGGGATTCAATCTGAGCTTCAGAGCTCATTTGCAGAAAACAAGACTAATTACGTATCTTCCAGAAGAGCATTGCTCCTTAGAACATGGAATTGAAGGAATAGCGAAATCAACCTTATATGGAAACAACTGCAAAGGACCACCATGTGATCCTTACCAGCCACAGAGAAGACTCCAGATCTAATTTTTCTTCTTGGGCACAAGCTCAGATGAGCCAAGCAACAACTAGAGAAAGATGCTGTTCTGGCTCCTCTTGGAGTAACAGTATCCGCAATGCTTATTTTTCTGGCAGAAATACTTACTAAATATCATATCTGAAAAGAAAATATTTCAGAGTTCTAGTATGGCCTCACAATTTGCATTCAGTTAGTAAATTAATTACTCTAATAAAACATAGGATTGATTTTTTAAAAATGGAAGAAAAATAGTTTCTTGCTAGTCACCTGCTTCAGTATACTCCAACCCTGTGGAGCATCATCACTTTGCACACTGAGATCAAATCTTTTGGCCACGACTATCCTCTGCACACCCTCCCTGCAAGAAACAGGACAGAGCAGCTCCAAATATCTTTCACCCACTAGAACCTAGCACAGGCACTTCAAAAGTAGCAGTGACTAAGGGCTGGTCATGGGATCCAACAGGCATTCACACAAACCTGTAACAATATAACTTGTGTCTTTTTCTTATAGATGCCACTTATGGTGACTAATTAGCGTTCCTACATTCACTGGAAGGTCTACAGGCAGACCACTGCAAGGACCAGCATTTCTAAGTCTACTGGACTTCTGCTAAATAAAGAGAAATTTCTCTAGAATATGTGGTATCAAATTGCTTCCAAACCCTTGGGGCAAATCTTGGGATTTGTCCTAAGCCATATTTCAGTATGAAGAATCTGTCACAATATAGGAATGGCATAAACCAAGCTTCAAAACAGTTGCCCTGCAGATAACCAGCAGAGGACTATTTCTCAGGCATGTTGAGAAGGTTGCCTAGGTCATGATGAAACAACATCAGCCACTGCTGGTGATACACCACGTGATCCAGTTGGAAAAATATCTGAGAAGACCATGCCTGAGCTTTCTCAGCTTTCCCCCATGGCTGCAAATCTAAGGGGGGAATTCCCTGCACAGTTTTGTCTTACTGTAAAAATGAAAGGGCACTGGAAACAGTTAGCATATAGCACTTGGATTCTCCAGTGTTATGTGGTTTGGGGAAAGACAACACAGGCTGCTGGCCAGCCTGAGAAAGCAGATACCATCCTTTTAAGAAAGCTAGGGTTAAGCCCTGGCACTCTGAAAAGGAAATAGGACAGGAAGGGAGAACATCTGCAACAGGTACTTGAGTCTTCCCAATTCGCCCTGAGAGTAAGAACTGGGATTTCTGAGAGGGAACTGTTCTACATCAGCTTGAATTCAAATGTGCAAAATACAAACATATCAAAGAGGTACCTATTTTAGTTTGATTGGTGACACCTTGCTGCTCTGTGCAGCCACAGCTCCTGGTTCTCAACCTAGCTCCATGCACTCCCTACTACCTGAAGGAACCATCTGTACCTCCAACTAGGGCTCAACCAGCACGAGGCTGGGAGCACGGATATGATAAGACAGGGCTGGCACTTTAAATGGGGGAGGCGACAGGGCTATGAGCTTGTGGTCTTGGTAAAGAGGGAGGGGAAGGCAGCTGGCGCCCTTCATGTGGCCTAACACAGAGCTTAATAACACAATCCAGAGTGATGGGAAAGATGCCTTTGGGAGAGTCAAGACCAGATGGAGGTCTTCAAACTGATCTGAAAGGGGGAAATCCTGACTGGGGTAAGGGCTTCCCCACATCCCTAAATAACAGCCTAGATTCTTTTCTTACATTTCTGGCAGCACAAGCCAGCAGACTTGGTCAGCAATCAAAACAGAAGGAACAAATGGCACAAGCATCAAGTCAAAAAGAGGTCTCAGTATTCACTCAGGCTGAATATTCCTACCTGTTCTCAGGCTACAGGCTGCAAGTGACAGAGAAAGGTATAAAACCTGGACTGCAGACTAGGGAATGAAGAAATCAAGAGGACAACATCTAGAGGAGCCCAGGATCAGTACCTGCTCTGGAGGGTTGGTGGAAACAGGGGAACTCCATCTGTAGAATATAGGCGTGAGAATGGAGTCTGTCAGCACCCACTCATGGTTAACTCAAATTGTCTGCTGAGGGGACCCGCCATATCATGGTGTATTCCTAATAGATGAAGAACAATGGGAGTTACTCTGCAGAGATGCCACTGTTTCCAAAATTCAACTGCTTTCTGACCAGGATGAGCAAGAAGTCTCCTGCATACTAATATACTGCAAAGGTTGTGATTAACCCGTGGTTCTTGCAGGGAAGACCAGTATGTACACAGCTCACAAAGCACTATGGTACAGACAAAAGACTTTTTCAGGGACCATGTGCCCAGAAGCTTTAAATGGGGAGATTTTTTAATAAGCAGCAACATCAGTGGAAGTGGTGCACAATGTTAGAAATGGGACTGGTCCATCTGTCTGGTGAAGACAGAAGTAACCAAGCATTTATGATTCTGAATGAGAACAATGATTCAGCCTCTGCACTTTTAGGACAGAACACAGGGCCCTCTTCTTTTTGGGGACAAAGTACTAAAAGCACAAACCACTTCCATGAGATACTGTTTCTGTAGCTCTTGGCAGAAGTATGGAATCTATTTCTCCCTTTATCAATGTCCTACCAGCTCCCACCCTCAAGGAGAAGAGGGGCAGGACTGTGAAATACCACCATTCACTGAGTTAATTTGGTGTTCATTTCAAAGTCTCATCGCTCTAGCCTATAAAAGGCTAAAGCTAAAGATGTTCTATGTGTACTGTGAGGCTACTCTCAATCCCATGTTAGATGTACTACTAGGAAAAAGAGACAGATGGCAGGAGTTAAAGCAGAACACAAAGAAATGAAACTTCTTATGCACCACATGCTAACATTATGAGTTATAGCTGAAGAAGTCCTTGTATCCAAACAACAGGGGGCATAGATACCCAAGGACTTCAGTGTGGTCTCAGGGCTTCTCAGGGTGTGCAAGGACAATGTGCAAAAAGCAGCCACGGAAAAGACTCTTCCATAAACCATCTATGCTCATGGGAGTCCTTGAGATTGGAGAGATCAATGGCAATGGCCACAGAGGAAAATACAGTAATGGGAATATGGATTTCCTCAGAGGGAAGTTCTAGTAACTGACTATCCCCTGAAATAACAGCTCTCAGGTTGTCACTTGTCTTTTTGTGGAAGCTTACCTGTAAATGGTGACAGCTGTCACATAGGTACTTAGCAAACAGGCCCTTTGCAGTTCTACAGCTTTAAAGAAAAGTCTTTCAGCTGAGGAAGCTACTGCTTGTCTGCGGAAATGGCTCTAGGTGGCCCTGTCAGTTAGAAGAAAGTAATGCAGGCAGCACAGAAGAATGCTAAGTTAGAAGTGGCTACATTTTCTTTGAAAAGCTGCCATTGTGCCCCCTGCTCACTTTAAGGGCATGAAGGCCTACATCTGGCTCAGATCTTCCATTGCATTGCTTTACCTCAACATCCTGACACCACCAACCTGCTCGGCACAACAATGCACACAGGCACAATACTATCAGTAAAAAAATCAGCAAGTGCTGTGACTGTTAGCAGTCTTTCCTAGCAGGTACCAAAAAGGACAGAAATCAAAGACACTGTGGCATAAGAGCTAGGCCAAAAAAAAAAAAAATATCCCACCCACCTCAGTATCTTATTTCTGAGTGGCAAAAGGGCAGAGCAGGCATGCAGTGACATTTCCTTGACCTGCCCCTACAGATTTTAGCATCTGCTGGTTTGAGGACTTCCTTGTGTGCCAGGACAAGAACCTTTGCTTAGCACTCCTCAATGAACTCCTCTTTCAGCGATTTGTCCAACTGGTGCTTTTGAACGGGTACAAATTTGAAGATCCACAGCAGCTGGTAGCAGTGAGTTGCATACATCAGCTGTAGGACGTGAAATAGTACTTTCCTCTCTATTTCGAAACTGGCATTTGCTAGTTTAATTTCCTGATCCCTTTTTTCTGTATCAAAAGAAAATCTTCTTTCTTTAGGAGACTTCTCCAT
>NW_009199517.1:0-24032 GCF_000690835.1 Fulmarus glacialis | reverse complement strand
GAACAAATAAATCAGAGTATTTCTGTAATTTGTTTCGTATTTCTTAGCCAATTATTCGCTCATGAGAAGAGCTTCCCTCTTAACCTAAGGCAAGCCCTGTAAAAACAGATCTTGTGAAGCAAGATTGTTCCCCAAGGAGAAAAAAAAAATTGTTTTGCCCTTAGTCTGTACTTCAGTTTATCATTCTTTTATTTCCTTCACTTAGACTCAGCCACGGTTTTTAAGTAGGCCTTCTTACTTTTAATAGCTTCCTTATCCTGATGTGAACCATACTGAGAATGTTCTGTTATTGTTGCTGCTGTTTTGTTTCCAAGTTTCCTCAATCCTTTTTTTCAAACATAAGAGGCAGCACTTGCTTTGACTATCTAGTATGGAAACTTCAAGACAATCTCTTTGAAAGCATTTTAGGCTTTTGGCTGCCACTTTAAGCTTTTTTTTTTTTTTTTTTTAAAACAAGCTTCTTTTTGTTGCTCTCTTTTTTTAAAAAAGGAGAATACCACATATTATGGTCACTTCATACAAAGCAGCTCTTAGTAACAGAATATAACTCAGTTCTGAGAGCGTACAGGCCCTGGTTCAAAGAGCTGCTTCTCCTGTGCTGTATGACTAGTTACTCTATAAAGCACTCCTACCTTTGTAACCACTCTGATCTCTCTCAGCATGTTGTTGAGAGCTGCCAACCTGATTGAGCAATTCAACACTGTAATATCAAATACTACGCTTTTTCAAGTTCAGCCTGGAATTACAAATTGCAGGGATTCAGTGTTACTTAGCTCATCCGATTAGGCTCTATGTTGTCTTCAGTTTATAGCAATATGCACTATTAATTTAAGCTTCTGTTTTCCTTATATAATTTGTCCTTCTGCTGGAACACATCTTGCCACCTCTGCTAAATGAAGATCAAGTATTAGAAGAGGCAGTTAGAAAGAGCAGAGAGGACTTCCCTGTGGATCATACTGTCCTCTACAACCTCCTGTTTAGCACCCATTCCCTAGGAAAGCCCGATTGCTTGAATTTTGGCCATATGACAAGATGTGCAAAGGACTAGACTGAGAAAGGGATGGAGATTTGTCATGGCAATATTGGACAGAGTGAAGGCATGCAGAGGAAATTCTGCTATCTCCTATGACCTGCTAGCAATGAAAGAGAAGGGGTAGAGCAATACAAAAAGTCAGCACTCAATGCTGATAGTTTAGATGAATCAAGACATCCACAAATTTCAGTCTCTTTGACAGTTCCTGGTGGGGGAGCAGGAACATCTTTAGTAAAGTAGTTCTGACCTGCAGCAGTGGAACTATGCTTTGGAGCTAAGCTCATAACTAGTGATACTTATCAAAGACCTAGTAACTCTACTTTGTGTGTCAGCAGTGGAAAACTCTGGGGAAAAGACACTGCTAATAGGGGAGCTGCAGGAGCAAGTACTTTGTGACAGTTACTTCTCAGGGTCATCTAAAAAATGCAAAGTCCTTCACAGGCAGTTTAGAAGGTAAAGCTGTAGCCAGTATTTTCTGGCATGGGGACACTGCTGATGACTCCTCACCACACAGGGCAACAGTCAACATAGGAGATTTTCTTTAAAATAAAAGGCATTGGTAGGGCCAATTGCTGAAGCAAGTCACAATCAAACACGCTCAAAGGTAGAGTGTTTAGATTTGATTCACTTAGAAGACACGTTGGTGGCTACTACTTGGCATTGGGAAGCATTAAAGGGATAACAGGCTGTCAACATGGAAGAATAATTTTGCTAAGCTATAATTATCAGTAGCAACAAAAATCAATTCCATGATATGGCGCTATAGGAGAACAAATGGGCACCACCAGAGTCTGCTGTGAAACCTAGGAAGACGACACTGACAAGGAGCTGGGGGATGGCTCTGCACATCTCACATAATACAAGAACATGCAGGATATAGGCCTGTCTCAAAGATCTCAATGAAGACTTTAATTTCATGTGCTCAAGGACCCCATGTGCCACAATTCAGGTCTGCTGAGATGAACCATGAAGGAAAACCTATACACACTTAGCTAGGTCACTGCTCCCCTCCTCCTTTTTTTTCCTTTTTTTTTTTTTTAAAATAACGCTTACCAATACTGAAAAAAGCGCACAGCAATTTTTTTAAATTAACAATTCTTCTGAATACAAAATATTTAAAAATATTTTTTAGCATTTTATACATCAAAGTAGCATTTTACCAGCTTAATTTATACTGGCTTTAAGTCCAATCGATTAGGTTGATTCTAACGGTTCCACTGGCTTGTGGACTGACTGCCCTACTAGCCATTCACTACTAGTAATAACATCAGTAACAGAGGCCGAGCTGCTAAACTAATCCAACTGTTAAGTACTGAAAGAGTAATAGGTATATAGTAGGGTCTATCAAAAGAAATCTGTCTCGTTTCCTTGACCTCTACACTTTGAGTACTTCGCAGCTATAAAAGCATGTGTTACCATAAGTTCTGTCCCTGCTTGGGTGCAGTGGTCTCTGCGGGAAGGTCTGCAGCATGCACAGACCGGTGAAGCTCTCTTCCGCTTGTCTGTAAAAGAAAAGCACAAGTTCAAGTGTATTCTCATTCATCTTCCTCCTCAGTGAGCACTTTTATTTTGCAAAAACTAACCTATCTCCAGTTAAGTGTTTATATTTAGCATCTAGGCCAGCAATACACGTCAGGGAAAACTAATCCAGCATTAGTTTGCTAAAGCTCACAGTATATGCATTTATAGAAATTCCGCTTGTCTGTAAAAGAAAAGCACAAGTTCAAGTGTATTCTCATTCATCTTCCTCCTCAGTGAGCACTTTTATTTTGCAAAAACTAACCTATCTCCAGTTAAGTGTTTATATTTAGCATCTAGGCCAGCAATACACGTCAGGGAAAACTAATCCAGCATTAGTTTGCTAAAGCTCACAGTATATGCATTTATAGAAATACAAAAAAAGATAACGGATTTTTAAATAAATTACTGCATCATAAAGCACATACATAAAATTAAGAAAAGCATTCCTACTATTTCAAATACATAAAACTAGTTTCACTTTTTAGCTATATACTGACAAAGTACTTTTAGAACTGAATGAGTTATAAATACGATGTATTTGTATTTCTGAGTATCTTAGACAAGAGTCCAACACGAATTTAAACCTTTGCTTATTTAAGCCTTTGCTTGTTAAGTTTCAAAAGGAATGGGCTGAAATCTTGCACACTAGCTGGGTAAATACACGGGCAGCAGTTGAGAAATTAATATGCCTGGAAGCAAGCTGGTGTACAGGAACATGGCTGGTCAATATTTGAAAAAGTTCACATACAAAAATATACCCATCGAGGGCTACTGAATGATACCACCTCCAGCTCAACAAGTCACCAAGACGCAGATGGCTGGAAAGTTACATGCTAGATGAAGTATCTCACTGTAGGTTTGTCCTGTTCCATTCTTCTACAGATGTCTACTCTGCCTGTTGTCTAACACAAAATACCACCAGGTGAGGGCTCTCTGATTTAACTCAATATAGCCTCTCGCTGCAGTATTGCTGTAAACGGACTCAATGTCAGCCTATGATGCTTCACAAGCAAGAAATGATCAGGACTGCAACTGCAACTGGAGTCAGATTATATCATGCTCTTCTGTACCAAGAACGATTTCCACAGAGAAGTGTTAAGATTCCCTCCCCACAGACTGATTTTTGTGCGTGTCCAAGTTCTGCCTGCAGGGCTCCACCACCCAGGCTCCAAGTCAGCTAGGCAAAATTACAGAGGAAGCACTAGAACTTCAGCTAGTCATTGCACCTCACCTGTATGTTCGGTACAAGGTGAACTGCAGGCTGAGAGGACATGTGCAAGAGGGCTGTTTGCCAAAATGGCCTCAATCAGTAAAGCTATAGGTATCTAGAAGACTGTCCTGCTTGATACTATTTCACAGGTTAATCTGGGAGTTGTGCCACCAGTGGAACATTAGCATTGTGATGGATACCCTCACTCTCTGCAGCACACAACTGACTACTTGTCCAAGAAGTCTGGCGCACTGCAGCTCAGCAGGTTCAGAGTAAACCAGAGGGATTAGTCCACAATTTACATCAGCCTCATTGCTTTTAAGAGAGAGGTGATTGCATCCCATGGTCGTCATGCAGTACACTGCAGGCAGTCTCAAGACCTGCAGCAGCAGGAGGGAGATCATCACCAGCATCAGACTCTCCTGTGCATAGGCTTCTAGAGTTTAAAGGAGGCTGAAATCAGAGTATCCCCATGAAAACAATCAGCCTACACAGTTCTCTCTCACATTCACAGATCCATTCTAACAGTCAGACAGCAATAAAGGAAACACCCACAGAGAAGCAGGCTGATCATACCTCCTGGGCTGTAGTCCTTTTTAAAATCTTCTTTTTTCTGATGGGGAAGGATGAATTTGTAGTCTATACTGTCATGTACCCAGCCTTTCTCAATGAACAAGCCAGGAACCTCATCCGAAAACAGCCAATACCTGTAGGAAATATAGATGTTAACGGGTACCTGTCTCCTCTTCTGGCTAGTTACACACATCTGCCTTCATTTGCATAGAGGGGAGAAGCATTTGTGTTCTTGACTCGATAAAAACTGAATGCATGTATATCTTTACATTAGCACAGACGAGAAACATGGAAAGTTTTTATTAGAATCCAGTCTAAGAGCATTCCTGTGCAACAAACATGGGAAAAAAAAAAAAAAAGAAGATGGTAGTTAGGTTCTTGAGCATTGATGCAAGAACTTGAAGCTTCACTGGCTGGTGGATCCTGACCTCCACGGGAAAGCCTCAAAAAGCTGAACATGTAAACCAGTGAAGGCCGTTACACTCTATATACACAAAACTCACTTCTGCTCTCCTCCAGAGTTCAATACATAGGGAGTCCTCTCAACACCTTCCATATCTATCGCTTCTTGGGGGCTGCTATCTGGATAAAGCTCCTCTCAGAGGGGAGAGCTGGCAGCTCAGGATCATTTCCTTTCCTACCTGTTATGATTACGATCGGTGCCAATTGGGGTCCTGCGCATCACCAGCTTTGCTTTGGCAATTCCATCCTGGAAAGTTTTCTCAGCTGCAGCTTTATGCTTCCGGATTCTTTCTTCCTCTGCTTCTTTCTCCATCCTCACTGTTGGAATTAGCACAGAGAACTATTAGCTTTCTTTTATTGTATCCAGACATCAGTATTCCCTTTTATTTTACTACACCATGGGGGTAAAAAAAAAAAAAAAAAAAAAATTGGTGACTTTGGTTAATATTCTTTTAGCACAGCCATCCACCCTTCATCATACTTTCCACCCACCACTCAAGAATTATTAAGAAGTCAAGGCATAAGGATGAACTGGTCGGAGGAAAGAGGAAAGTCTGGATAAAAATTGCCTGGAGAAATTACTGCTCGTTGTTATTTCTCATTCTAGATCAACAAAGTGGCATCCATTGCTGTGCAATCCCATATAACAACAGGGTCAAAAATCTTGAACTACAGCAAAATATACAACAAGGACTTCTGCTCTGGCCAGCTCAAGTGTTGGGCGCGGTCCAGCTGTGACACCACAGAGGTCAGCATGGCTAATGGACACCTGCATTTCCACAACTGCAGTTATGGGGAACGCTCTCCCCACAACTTCATCTACTGAAAAAACAGATCTGGCACAATAGAGGCCTCTTCCAGGCACAACCGTGTCACAACAGTGACCAAGTCACATCTCCTAACACCTCATGCTTTCCCACATATGCTATGATGTGGAAGAGCATTAAATAGAAATCTCAGGTTTCCCACTCATGACAGAAGTATTGGAATTTCAGCAGCTCTCAATATCCATGCCTGTTGACAAAGAAGAGGGGAAAGAAAAATATGAAGTGGCCTAAATCCTGGCATCACAGGCTCCTTGGCAAGAGTCTTACAGAACAAAACATGTAATTTCACATCTCTAGGTAAGAAGCAAGAAGCAAGGCAGCTTCTGCCAAGAGACAAATCATTAAGGTCAACAGGATTTACACTTCTCATGATGGTTTGAGAAACTCTCTACACTTTTGCCTGTCTCTGAAGAACAGCTGTACTTTCACCAAGAACTGCCTGAACAAAAAGGAACAAAATGTCAAATTGAGCCACCCTGGCTCTCCAAGCCTGATCTCAGTCTAACAAAAACATCACCCCTTCATGACTTGCACAAAAGGCTATGGGCAACATTCTTCTGTGTCCTGAGAAAACGTGAGGAAAAAAATAAAAAGGATGAAGAAATGAAGACTTATCTTTGCATCACAAAGGAGGGTTTGAAGCAGATGGAATGAGACCATATGGAAAGGGTGAGGTAGAGTGGGGCAGGTAAAGGTGAGCACATAGAGGTCATATGCTCGCTGCTGTCGCAGGGAGAAAGCTAACTTCTTCCTAGGACTTTTACCAGGGCTACTACCTGCTCTTTCTCTTGCAGCCATTTTCTGTATCAAGATAGGTTTGATAATAGTTGATTAGTAAATACCTGGTAAGTCTCTGAAGTTCTGCCAACGTAATCAATCCTGACTGATTAGAGGAGACATGCTGAAAAACATACCCTTGCATTTCTTACACTAACTCGATAGATCAGCTTTTATATAATAATATACCAACAATATACCAACTTACAGTAATTGCAGCATGGCAAAATTGTCCTGTTAATCCATACCTGCCAGACACAAGCAGCTGCACAACCCATATGTCTGTAAATATCAACTCCTTCCTAAACCTTATGACCTCTCCCTATGTCAAAGTACTGAAATCTGAACAAGTAGCAACAGCCACTCTCAGTACCAAATGCCTCATGTCACCTAAACCCGAGCCTCGCAAACCACATCAGGAGACCCACACTACAGGAAGTACCATTCTCACCTTCCACTGGAAGGAGACAGAGGTGATATGATTCCCCCAGGATTTCTCTCCTTGACACCTCAAGACTTGCTGCTGTCACCTGATGCTAGCACAAGGTACACTTCCCCCTTCCTCAGTACCCTCCCCTCAAGAGCCAAGACTCCAACCAAAACAAGCCATACTGCCAGCAAATTCTTCAATGCTTACAACATGGGATATCGTGGGCACTCATGAGACAGGTATTTTTTCTATCCACCTGTAAAGACCAGTTGCAGCAGGTATCATCAAGTGCCAGATCAAGGAAGAGGCAAGGGAAGAACAGAAACTTAAATTTACTCATATGCCAAAACTGTTCAAACAAAGTGAGAACAAAAACAGCAAACTAAAGGGTTCCTCCCCACATCCCATTTTCAGTTGTGATGGCAAGCTAGTTTCAATTGGTACTTTCCTCTCTAGCAGGCTTCGTTAGCTGTACAAGCTTCCAGCTCTCCATTCTCCTCCAACAGACTGTATGGGAACTATTGCTTCATGGAGCGATAAGGCAAAGAACAATTAGCAAGTGCTGCAGTAACACTGAAATGGAAATGACTTGACTTCTACTATCAAGAAAATACAGATATTAATCATGTTATCTCAACAGGAAGTTCTGTATTGACTTCTTCTGAAGTCAAGAAAGAACAAAAAAAAAAAACATTTATGCTTTCTTACACTGGGTGCTTTTCTGAGCTGAGACTAGCTTGGTACCACTGGCCACAATCTTGATAGGTTTAACTTGAAAGAGGTTAGTGCTCCCAGTGTTACAGATGTTACCAGAGTGATGAAAAAGAAACCTCTGACTGTGAGATATGTATCTATATACGTAAAAGAGTAGTTGCTGACAAAACACCTATTGTGCAGTGGTTCATTATTCATATATGTATATATATAAAAACCACTGCACAATAGGTGTTTTGTCAGCAACTACTCTTTTACTTCTCTCAGAGATACTAACATTATTAAAAGCAAATGCAACTGAAGTCGTGTGAAAGCCAGTACACCGAAAAAGCCCACATAAAGCCTGTGTGATGGTAGGAGCACACTGATGCAGTTCTCACTGTGGTTATCCAGAACTATTTTTCACATACTGAAACCACACCAGCCCCCAGGACTGAAGTCCTGAACAGATTAGCTCCAAGCTGCTAACCCTGCAGCCCTAACTACTACACCATCAACATTAACCAAGATCTTTGGTACTTTTGAGAGTACCTTTATGCCTGGTAGCAACTGCTTAACAGGTAAAAGAAGCCCTGGATGCCTGAAATGTTGGGGTTTGTTATGTGGAAAGGAAGCAATATGAATTCAAACCTTAATGAAAGGCTTAATCCTTCCTTCCCTGCGAGAGAGACCTAGTTTTCCTTGTGGAGTCCAAAAGAATGAATTAAACTTCCTCAGCATGCAAGCCAAATGATTCTTATCTCCATCAATGTAATATTGCTTTTCTTCATATAAAACTAGTACAAACTATCAAGTAAGAACAACAAGAAGTATCCCAAGGAGTAGTGTCCAAACCGTATTTAATTTTGCAGTAAAATCTTATCATGAACTTGAACTTGCTGTCAAACAACTGGAATTCGGGCCAAGAGGCCATTCAGCTACAGCATGTTAGATATTCGGTATTTGGTTTTTCTGGAAAAATAGGACAGCACTCCAGATCTTCAGCACTTTATTGATACTTCCGAGACTCACAGCTCCTAACAGAAGATCTGAAAGGTCTATTTACTTTCAATGTGAGGCATGGTTGTATCCAGTCTATATCCTTAGGAGCCTCAGGGTATTCCATGTTATTTACCTAGTCCTGGTGTCTTAGAACAGATACTCCCAGATTCCAGCTAAGGCACATAAGCCAGGCTCCATGTGGGATGCTTGTCCCTCAACTGTTTCAGAAGGGAATTAACAACCTAGATGAGCTATGCTGTCTACTTCCACCTGCCCAGTATGCACATTTACAATAAAAAAAATCTCTGAAGTGCAATTCCAAAGTATTTTGCTCTTCATATTCCATACTCCTTAGCAAAAAGCACTACTTACACAGAGGCATACAAAGTTTGGTATTGCAACTTGTGATTTATAGAGGTTTGAGTGGACAGTTTATATTTATACAACTCCATAATTAATTCTTTAAAGTGAGAAACTGTAAATTGAAATTTATTGCCTAAGTCCTTATCTGGGAGAAGGGCTGCCAGCATCAACCTGACAATGAGCATGGCAGCAAGGCCAGCAGCAGCTGTAGGAACTAGCTTTTAGGCAGGAAATATCTCCTCTGTACATAAGACCCAGAAGATGTTTGGACATAGACAAATATTTTTTGTTTTGTTTTCTGTCCCCAAAACAGATTTTCTGTTCTCCAACCTTCTTGGGCCTGACAGAATTAGAAAGATGCTGAAGAAAAGATGAACAGATAAAAATCTAGAAGCAGTTACTGCTTTTTCTTTACATTCCAGATTTTGAGCTGCCATAGGAACCACAGCAGCTGAATTACACTTCTCCAGTGAGTGAATCCCTTAAAACTAGGTAATGCTTTTGAAAATAGGGTGTCAATTTTGCCATTAACTTATTCCCCTCTACTTGACAACACACAAATGCTCTATTCTCCTGGTATTATTCTTACCTCTCATTTGTATTTCTTGTTGCTCCCTCTCTTTCTTGGCTTGGATGGCAAGAAGGCGCCTGCTCTTCACAGCACTGATCATATCGTCAGCTTCTATTTCTACCCGGTGCTCTATTTTCATCATCTCATTTTTCTTCTTTTCATTTCTTCCCATCATATTCTCATCTTTCCCGTTCTCCTTGTTCTTGGCCACCATTTCTTTCCGTTTCTGTTTTTCTGCTCTCTTCTTGTCATTTTCTTCCTTCAGGATAGCTAGGCGCTCCTTCCACAGGTCAGCCGATGTCTGCTGCTTGGCCTCCACGTGGTCCTGGACCGAGTACGTCATTAGAATGCGGTGGCACAGCGCTCCAAGTATCTGCAATTTCTCTTCGGGAGTCAACTCAAAGAACTCTGATGTCTCCAGTTTCTCCAAAAACTCATCCTGTACTTCATTATCCTCAAAAGCTGCTGAATCCTTGCTTTCATCTACATTATCTGAGACCTCACTTTCCTCTTGCACATCTGATTTGCGTAGGCATAGGCGAACCAACTCAGAAGCGGAATGCAAAGTAAGTGGTATTTCAGAAAGCTTCATTCCCAGCTCAGCATAATCTTCAGCAATTTCATCCTGCAGCAGGGTCTGCAAGAGAATGACCAGTACTCGGTTCAAATAAAGGAAGCCTCCTTTTTCTGCACAAAGTGCTTCCATCAGGGAAACTGCCGTAATGGGATACTGAGCATCTGGCATCAATAACCCTGAGTAACAGCTCAGGAACTCCACCACCATGGCAACGTCCCCAAAGAGCGTATTAGGAAGTCCTTCTGGAGTATCAACCAGTTTAAAAGTAGGCAAGATCTTCCCTTTAAGATCTTGGTCCTCATATCTTTTCTGTTTTTCCAGTTTTTCCTTCATCTCCTTCTCCTTACGCTCCTTTGCTCTCTCCTTCAGTTTCTCCTTCAGCTTCTCCCTTTTCTTCTTCATGTACTCCTTTCGCTGCTCCTCTGTCATGGTGGCCCATTTCTTCCTGTGCTCTAGAAGCTCGTAGCGTTTCTGTACTAACCCTCGCAAATCCTCGGGGAGACGGGCACGATCCTCATTTGAGAGTAACCTAGCTGTTTTGGAGATTATGCAGGAAAGAGCACTTTTTTTGTCTTCCCGGTCTTTGTTTTCTTTGTAATAGGCAATGAGATGGAGTGCTGCAGGAGGCAGATGTTTCTGGGGTTTGCTGGAAGACCTAGGGGTGCCTCCAGAATTCCTGGGAGCTCTGGACACTTTAGTGGTACCTTTAGCCATGTCCAGTAGTGTAATTTGTTTCATTTTCATCTTAGGGGTCTTCAAGCCTTTCCTAGGAGACTTCGACTTCCCCGATGACTTCTGCCCGTTCAGAACCCTTTTGCCTCTTTGCTTTTTGTCCAAGGATTTGTTGCTGCCCTTTCCCAATCGGCTCCTCTTTGGAATGTGAAAGTTAGAACCAAGTTTAGCAGGTGACACGATTTTCATCACCTCTTCCAGCTCCCCTTTAGGGCATTTTGAATTCTTAGAGTTTTTCACCTTCAGTGGAGAGCCAATAATAGATTTCTCCAAATGCACGTGGCACCACAGAGTAGGGCTCAGTGGCTGGCCCAGGGATGATCCATCAGCTTTGGATTTCTTAGAAGGCTTTCTGTCAGGTGATCGAGAGCTCTTTCTCTTGGTTGACGGGTTGAGAGTCATATACTAAAATTAAAGAAAGAATGATTTTATATTAATATTTAAAGGTCAATAGAAGTTATCTAGATCCCTTTCTGTCAATTATTTTTGCCTATGTTTATTTTTAATTTATTTTTCCAATGAACAAGGAGTACTCAATACGTTAAGGTTTCTGCAATAGCTTTCAATATTCTGCATTGTAGTCACTATGTCAGTTATGAGGTCATTAGCTCATTCCAGGAAGTTCACATTTAACTTTATAAAATGAAACACTACAAAGAATTTTACATGTTTCCTACTACACTACACAAAACCACTTTGTTTCTACTTAAAAGGTTGTGGGGAGGGGGTTTGCCTGGAAAATGCTGACATTAGTTTCAAAAACTATTCCTCTGCTCAGAGATTTCTTAGTGAGTCATGTAGGGTTCAGTCCAGCTCACCACCCAGAGGAAAACGGAAGGAGCACAGAAGTGATGGGTGACAGGAGTTCAGAGACTGGTTTCTGAACTGCCTGAAAGTGTCTGGAATGAAGGTGAGACAGGATTCAATTCTGCAGTAATGTGATTGAATATCTGACTGTTTTTAAGATGCTGAAATAACCTACCTGACAGTATACTTCTATCACAGAGTAGTTTAACCCAGAGCCAAAGACAGACTGATTTCAGGACTATCTCAGCATCTCAAATTCAGTTTCAGGATGCACCCAGAATACTAATATATTTCAAGAAGTGAAAAATAAAATACAAGGATATAACCTTTAGGTTATAGATAAAATTACCAAAAAATAGGGGCTGAAAATTTGAGATTCCTTAGCAATAAAAAATTCCACAGTGGTAAGCACAGCAAAAGGTGCAAGCATCTAAGAAGCATTTATTTAAGCACATACACAAATGTGATCGAGTTAAGACTGCCACAGGAATATTCAGATTTTCTGGCTCATGGATGTTCACTCTTGAAGGCTTTACTTTAAGAGCCCTCATTAGCTCATTAGAGAAATTTTTACTGAAGATTGCACAATCACCAAATCCAGTGTCTGCACAACTTCATTCTACAAAAATTCTGTGTTGAAATCTTTGCTGAAGAGAATCACCTAAGCTGAAAGCATCCAGCATTGATATGAATCATGATAATTACAAATTCACAAATATTAGATCTACGACTTATACTGTATATCCGTCACTTATACAAAGTTATTTTGTCAGAACACTAATTCTAGATTAATAAATTCCCCAGCCACTTCTCAAAATAAAAAAACAACAAACTAAAAAAAAAAAAATCAACATAAATTCAATCTCTATGCCAAGTGGGAAACATGCTATGGAAAGCACCACCCCTAAATATAAAGCTAAGGACTTCTGCAAGTCAAACCAAAGATGTTACAGTTGCGTATTTTTTTTTTATACTAAGGGTACACCTCCATCCATCAGTGCGCTGAATAAAAGATTTTGTACACCACCAGCAAATACTTTAATTTCTACTAAGGCAGTGACCCCAAATACTACAGCAAGGGTAAACACAGCTCAAATACGAAGAATTTATTTTTCCCTTTAAGCAAATTTACAAGTGTCCAGAAGAGTCCATAGAAGCTTGCTAGAAAAGGGTGTTCTCCTGATGAGGAAAAAAGGATATAACAAATATCTCTCTTCTAGTTTTAGAACAACGCTTGACAAAGACTGAGTCCGTGAAAAAGCGAGTTTACTAAATGAACAAAGTAGTGCTTTCTACACCCAAAGATGGATTTTATAACAGCAGATTTCATGATACAGCATTTACTCGGTTAACAGTATATTTGGCTGGTCATTACAAAGGGCTGGGGAAAAAACCATCCCTGCTACTTAAGAGTATTCAGTACAAAATTTGTGGTATCTGCCATCACTCAATTCAGTACCACACAAGAACCAAGCATCATGAAGTCAAACACATCCGGCTTTTGCACTGTAACCATGAAAAGGGCCCAATAACTGACATTACCAGGGTAAGGACTATAGCTCTTCCATTTGTCTTACACCAGGAAATCATGTCTTTTACTTGTAGACAAGTAATGCAAACTCTTGGAAAAATCAAAAAAAGGCAGTTACACCTCAAATTTTCAAAGTAGACCACTCTTTCAGACATTCAAGCTGTGTCACCTCACAAAGCGTCAATCTTCAGAAGAATGGGCCTTCCTGCTCTGCATCCCTCTAAGTTGATGTAAGCGTGGGAGCACCAAAACCCAAGTGGCACGCTGAAGTCTCTGACAAGACTGTTTAAGGGTGGGGAATGGGTGAGAAAGCAAAGGGGGTACTTTCAGGAATTCTTACCTTATGTGGGTCAAGCAAGAAGTCACTAAATTTACTGGGGAGAGAGTATTTCTTCACTAACTCATCCTCCACTACCCATGGGGCATTCTCACACGTGCCAGCCCGTAGCGCATTATGACGGATGAAGTACCTCAGGATCTCCTTGTTGGGAGGCCGCTCTGTACGGACTAAGCTATCTGCTGGTACGTTGCTGATGATCTTGGAGATAACAAACAGACAGACTGTTAACATTTAACTTCTAACCACATTATAAATACATATCACATGGCTAAAAGGAGCAAGGACCATTGTACTGCTTCATGTCCACAAACTCTTCGCTCTCTCAAAGCTCACTCGCAAAGACTCAAAACAAACCCCTAGAACTTGCAGAACGGAGATGCACAACAGAGATTGGTAGGAGATTCAGTTAGCCAAAAAAGTAAAAAACGTTAGTTTATGTTGGAGATTTCTCGCCAAAGCCCACTGCATTATCTCTGACCTTCCTCCGGCTTGTGCTTGCTACTAACGTAAAAGCTTTTACATATTAATGTTTATTTTGTTTGATTTTTTCCCCCCAAGACCAGAGGAGTAACTCTGCAAGTGGTACTCATTAAATTGAGGTCAGCACTGCCTCTCTTGTCAAACTAGCAAACAGATGACAAAAAGCATGCAGCAGTGCTGCAGCTACACAGGGCTTCCCGAAGCGCAGCTACCTATGACTCTCAGAGAAGCTCAGTTAGAACAAGAGCAGCAACTGCCACTCATGATTTAACTAGTCTACCTCTGACCAAGTTTCATTAACTGCCTGACCAGAGATTAGCCAGTTAACAGCAACCACTCTAAAGCTACTGTAGCACTGTGACTCAGTGTATGGTACCAGGGAATTGTCAGGTGTCTCCACGCACAAACCCCAATTATATATAGAAACAGCCAGGCTAGTCAGCCTCACAGACAACTACAGCCATCCTGCAGAAAGTACTACATTGTGCTGTATAGACACACCAATAGTGATTATTTAATTAAATGTGTGCATTCATGTTATTATAGAAAGGATTCAACAGACAACTCACCTTATCTTCATTTTTCAGCTTGACATCATATTTGTGTGGCAGGAATTTAGGTGGAACCCACTTCCTTTCTTCCTTCTTCAAAGAAGTGGGAAGCTTCCGAGGAGACCTACGTGCTCGATCATCTGATAAAGCAAGGTAAGACATTAAGTGTCTTAGTTTTAGAGTCCAAAAAAAAAAAAAAAAAAAAAAAGGTTAAAGAATCCAGACCATCGTTGGACTGGGCACCCCACCCCTTGCTATCTATACAGTGTTTGGTTAAACTAGAACATTAGGAAAAAATCCCAAGTCATGTTTTAGAAATATCCTGAAGATGCAGGCTAGGAATGGAGTCCCTAAACAGCTCTGAAGTAGGAGGTAACACCTATCTTCAAGGAGTATAAAGGACCACTTGCAGTATTTAAACCCATCTCTCTACAGACAGTAAGCTGCAAACACATATGCAAAGGGAGAAAATGCCTATAAAATTCATGCAGGGGAAACAGGTTTCATAACCTAAACAGTAACCTGCTTAGGGTTGCTCTCCTGTTGAGATCCCTAGCTATCTCTGCCATGCCATATTCGAAATAATTCTACTGCAGGAATTACTGACCCTAAATTAAAATAACTTTTAAAATCATTTAACTTTGGTGGCCATTAAGCGTTTTACAGTTATGAGCGCTATGTGTATGGGCTAGTTTAGCTGGAAATTTTAAGCACGCTTATACAACCAGTCTTTTTATTCTCAAGAGAGATGTAACTGAAAGAGTACAAAGGCATCACATCTTCTTGCCAGCTGGTGCTGAGTCTATTATTTCTATATTCAGGTTGCAAATGTTAATCATTTAAGACAAAATCCAAGCTTACTAAGAAAGCAATCCCCAAATGTTTTTATGCTTGTGGCTATGACTCAAAGAAAACACTAAACCAAGCGTGACAGATGAGAATAATTATCTACTAAGCATACACAGAATACAAGTAGATGTTAGACTTTTAAATACATATATGTGTGTATATATATATCTACATCTATATATCACTGTCACATTGTAAGCCCTATAGCATTTAAGCTTCAGCAGCATTATAGTTTACACGGTATAAAAACAAGTTCTGCTCCCCGCCCCCGCCTTCCAAAATCAGTCACCTTGGTTAGGAAACAGACCACAGATGCTACAGGCTCACTGCACCATATACATAAATGTGCAGCTACTTACCGCATTAGTGCTGCATTTCAGGTAATGCAATGTAGAATCCTCTGCTCACTCATTATAGAAGTTTTTCTTTAAAATAAAAAAACCTGAATTTTGTAATAGTGATAGCATGTGTGAAAGGAGACTAATCCTCTCATTGCAAGTCAGGCTGAGACATAACTTTTGCCTGCTTTGATTCCACATTTGTATTAAAAAAATCTTGTTAAGTTCACAAATACTGAACTATGTTTTTCTGCTCAACAGCACAATGGAAGTCGCATACAAGACACTTCAAGCTCTGTAAAAGATCTGCTTTCAGAGATCTGCCTCAATGTCTTTTAAGTGGCTGAATGTTATCTTTGCGGGATGCGCGTACCATGCATAGCAAGTTTATATTTAGGAAATAACAATGTGTTGCTTAGTCCTGGCTCTGACTTTGAAGTTACTCAGTTACACTGCTGCCTCTGCAACAGGCCTATAAGCGACCTCTCCTTTTGTAATTTACTTTCTAGATTCTAGAAATAGGGATGACTACATTGAATTCCATCAAACAGCACCTGGATACTCAGGGGAGGGGAAGAAGAAATCACTATACATTCCTTCCTAAAGTTATTTTACAAAAAGCATACTTCATTTGTTGTTGCATTGTACTGTAATAAAACTTACATTCAGTACACTACTGAAACCTCATAAAGCATCCATATGTTGTTGTCTCGAATTCCATCAAACAGCACCTGGATACTCAGGGGAGTGGAAGAAGAAATCACTATACATTCCTTCCTAAAGTTATTTTACAAAAAGCATACTTCATTTGTTGTTGCATTGTACTGTAATAAAACTTACATTCAGTACACTACTGAAACACCTCATAAAGCATCCATATGCTGTTGTCTCCTATTCACCACTTATTTTGGATTTTCGAAAGCAGTATTAGTTCCAAATACAGCTCAAGCTGCAGAACCTGCCTTCAGTAGTTCACCATCCATTTTCAGGAAAAACTAGCCTTTCCTCTCACTTCTGCAGATTTTCCAGAGTTCACTCCCTAAGCAACTAAAAACACAAAGCCACTTCAGACTGCACATATGATGCAATAAAGCTGGTATAATGCCTTATTTTTAGCTTCTGAAGCACAGTAGACTCCTAACCAGAGAGACTGAAGCTCTCTTTCTCTGCCCCTTTTTTCCTCCAACAAAATCAGCAAGTTTGACATAAGTATTAGTCAAAATGCTAAGGTTAACTCTGCCCCCTCGTGTGTGCACAGAAAGATACAGCTTTTACGTCACGCACTTATGCAGAGCCTGTTACTGCTTCTAAATGCTCACTCTTGCGTAGTGACCTCAACCCATATTACCACTGGTCAAGTATGCAAATTATTAGAAAGAAAAAGTCAAATTAAGTGTGACTAAGTACCTCCAGATACTGTACACAGCCTCCTGCAGGTGCAATTCAGGGCCTGAACCACTAAATGAAAGCAAGTCTTTACTACTTCTGTAATATGCTGTATAAATGTAACAAATGCTACATAGTTATTTTAATGGACTCTGGAATATAGATCCAGTAATGAGTTTACTATGAACCTATGTTCTATTATAACCCAGAATATAAAAGCATTAGCAATAACATATCCTTTTAATAAATGCACAAGGAGAAGACTTAAAAGAATGAGTGCTTACTGCTTTTACTGATTATGTTATGACTCTGCTAGCATCTTTGCTTTGAAAATGTTGAGGTTCATCTTTTACAGAAAGGGTAGGGCAGTCCCAGTTTATAGAGGCGACCAAACACAGGCCAGATAATCAGCTGAGTCAGAGACTGAAAAAGGCGCAGGAATCCCCATTCCTGCAGTATTCTTCCAATGCCAGAGCGCTATACTAGCAATGTCAGTAAGAGCACAGCTGAACACAGCTGGTTAGAATACTGCACACCAATGAACAAAACATTATGGTAGACTTTACTAAACATTCAAGCCCAAAAATGCTGCTCTAAGTTTGGTCAATGAGCATTTTTAAAGTAAAAGGTATTCCCATGCCTCTTATGAGGTAGGTCGAGAGAACTACCACTCAACTGAAAAAAAAAAAAGCATGCATTAGTCTCTCTCCAAGCACTACTACTGGTTCAAAGGGTGAGTATAGGCCAGATCATTTCTGCAACACCTTTTTTTTTCCTTCCTGGTTATACAGAGCACTGCAATGAAATCAAAACAGATCATAACTTTTTCCAGTACCAATCAGAAACAGTTGACAATTATTAAGCTTGGGACTAGAGCTTGGTAGAAGCTTGTTTTCCACTCCTGACTTTGCTATTAGCTTGCTGGGCTGTTTTCTGAGTTTCCTCTTCTCCATATTAGAAGAGGTTATATACACCTTCCCCAGATGCTGGAGTGGCTATTTACTAATGTAAACAGTTTATTACATTTATGTGCCTTTAAAATTAAGCTATCCAGATCAGAGCTATGCTGTGGGGTTGTTGGTTTTTTTGGTTGTTTGTTCTAAAACACTTTTTGAAATCTCTTTTAAAAGAATCTTATAATTCCGTTTTTAAGAAGTTACACAGGACATGGAACTAATATTTTTTTTTTTTCTCTTTCAACAGTACCTTCTCAGAGTCAAGAAAAGCCTTGGACATCCACTGTTTAGTTCTGCAGCAAGGAGGAACAGATATGAAAGAGGGGAACAATGTTTCAAAGCATGCTTTATTTTGAACCCTCAGAAAAAAAAATTAATATGCATTTTTCTGCATGAATTTTGTCTCGGCATTTCAAAATTGGAAAGGCGATAAATGAAAATTAAAAAAAACCCCTTATTTTTTAATGTCAACTGGGGACATGAAAGAGAATTAGAGCTTGTCTCTGACTGCAGAACAACAGGCTTTAGAACTAGAGATGTTTGTTCTGAGGATGAACATCACAGCAGAACTTTGTGATTCTGCACGAACCTTTGCTGTTCCCCCCGCCCCCCCCTTTTTTTTAAATACACTTGATATACTTTCGAAGCGTATACGTTTCATGCATAGCTTTCAGTATTACACCTTAGAATGACAGCACATTTTCTGCTTAAAAACAGGCAAGAACAGCTGAAAGCCAACAGCACTGATGCCACCAAAGCTGCACCACTAACAATGACAATTTCAGGATTTTCATTACATAACACTGTTTAAACATCACGTACAACATTCACAGCCCAGGCCCCAAGACGTACATAAATTCAAATACTCACTTCCAGGTGCTACGTACTGGCATGCTGTCTTACTACTTACTCATACTTTCCCTCCTGTTGTCATCCTCCTTCAGGATAGCTTCCTTCTGGTTGTCCTGGACTGCCTGGCTGGAGTTCTCCTTGTCACTGGATGGGGAATCACAGGCTCCGTCAGATTTCTTCTCCTCTTCATCAACTTTCTCCAGGGGATGTATTTTCACAACTTTCACAGGCAAGATTTTCTCCTTACCAACCTGCACAAAAACATTGATGAAAACTGAGCCTGAGCAAGACACGTGAACTAATGAGCTTTAACACTACAAGGAAGAAAAAGAAAGCAGCTAAGATGACCTACAAACCGTAATTCGGCAAAACACTTAATTGACATCTTCCTTGAGAGAAGGCTCATGATCCCTCTCATGAAACAATTACAGGATTTCTTTCTACTACTCCTACCTGGAAGTTCTGTACAAATTGCTAAGAAAGAGAGAACTGCCAATCCACAAGTTTTTCCAGTGTTTAATAACGCTGCTTTTTTTTTAGAGTGTGTGTGCAAGGTGCAGCATGCTCTCTCAGCAGCCCCAGTTGAGAGAATATGTCCTAAACAGATTGCTAACAGTGAACATTTTAAAACTTATTTTTAACACGTTTGAGTTTTCCCCATCATTCTCAGTTTTGGAGGGAATTTTCTAATCATTAGAGCATCGTTAGAGATTGTAGGCAGTTGACTTCAAGCTACATTAGTTTAGTTTAAGACTGCTACTCCTTCTGGGAATATGTGAGGTGAAAAGATTATGGCAGATTATAATCTTTAACTTCTTTTAATTAAAATATGTATTTTTATACATATTTAAACATATACACGGACCATCACATATTTAAGCAGTATAACAAATAAATCTCTATTTCCGCCCCCCCCAGATCAGTCATTTTTCTCTTGCCATCAGTATGGGTCATCCACATACTTCTGTTTATGGAACCATTTTGCATTCAAAAGCGGGTGCTGTCACTGGGATTCTATAGAAAAGAAATTCTCACCATCGTTCTGATAATGTAAATGGCTAACATATTCTTCCCATCTCCTGCCTTTAGCTATCCAAAATTAGCTCTGTGCAAAAGCATGGGATAAATGGAAAACAGATCCTTACCTCAAAGTCACACTCTTCTCCCACTGCAAATTTGGTCATGATCTCCAGCCAAGCTGCATCCACCAACTTTTCCAAAGATACAGTGTTGTGGTGGACTATTTCCAGTACCAGTTTCTCATACCAGATGGGGAACTCCTCCTTCAAGCTGAGCAAGCACATAAGAAGTTTTCATTATCCAGGGAATAAAAGCCAAAATGCAAAGTAGCCTCCCATTTCGCAATTCCGGGAACATTAACAGCCAGGACAATGTTTGAGGCAGATGCCACATTAACATGCAAACATCCAAGGGCTTTTTGCTGCCCTCCCCCCAGCACCTCCCCAAAGTGTTAATTGGCATGACAATACAAATTGTACTTGTCCTTCCCAGAAGGAACCATAAAGCATTCTGGAAGAGCAGCACTGATGGCAAACCCTTTCTTGCTGGTTATTACTGCCTCTCTATTAGATGTTAAATATATACCAAGACCATGTCATTATTCTGGGGCTTGTTACTTTAAAATTTTTGCTTCCAACAATAACACGATGCTGATGAACATTTTGCATTTCTTTCTTCCCAAAGAGACTGCTAACACAGTGAAGGAGATAGAGGCAGGCTTACACAGCCAAATTACCTTTCCAGAGAAAAATATTTTTTGTGTTTCGCCATGTCATGATCTTCGAACTTTTTCATTCAAAGAAGAGAAAGGACTGTCACAAATTTACTTGACTGATTTCCTTTCCAAAAGATCAGGTCAGTTAGCTGATAGGAGTACTAAGAAATATATTGCATAAAGCTTTCTGGCTAAAAAGTGAGGTCCGTTGCAAGTTACTGTAAGGAGGAACAAAATACTCCACTTTTTCCAAAACCCTTTTAGCTTCCCAGACACCGGGACCCATTGCTGAAAATCCTCAGCTATATTTGCTGTTTTACAACTGCCATGAGCAAATTTATCTCTTTAGCAAACCACCTAAATGAATATTTCTTTTAGTCAGACTAGACCAGTGTCAGGTATTAAAGCAGCCAGCAAACTGCCTGAGATGCTTTAAACCCCATTTCAAAGAGACAAGACCAAAATCTCATTTCACAGACTCTTTTCTTCCCACATTTAGAGAGATTATAGCTAAATTTGTTATTTATGTTCGTCCATTTATATTTCATTTACATTTCTTAATGTTTTCAGAAGTGGCCAACCAACCCAACATTGTTAACCATAGGTTTCTTATTTGTTGCCTTTAAGGATGTGATTAACCCCAAATGATTGGGAATTTCTCCTTAGGCTAAGGCTCTTAACTCTTTTGCCAATGAATCAGAAATGTGGATTCTTCATGAAAGGGGCAGCAGAAAATTTCACCTCTTAGGTAGTACTGCTGACAAACTCCCCAGTTTAAATCCAGGAAAAAAAAGTCACAGAAGTTCAAGTCATCAGCTCACAGAAACATGCCATTTGTTTGGCATAATTCCTACAATTTAGTAATCACAAAGTAAGTCATGCATGTTGATTGACCCAAGGACTTGCACCTTTACAGAAGGGTCACGCTGGATCTCAATCAAGGATTCGGGGCCTGTGCTGTGTGCTAGAAGGGGAGGTCAGGGACACTGCAGCCCGGAGGAACACTCGTGGTCTGAACAGAGTAAAGACTCTTGCTGTTTCGCTTTGTTCTTTATTGTTTCAAGTAGAGCAGATCCCCAAAATCTAACTCCAAAATAATTTTTTTATTTGGTACAACAACTGATTCCAGTGCAGATCTGCAAAAAATAATTACAGCTATGGACCTGGCTGATGTGAAACACTTCAATGGCCTCTTTTTACTGTATTTTTACTTTAGCTCCTTCAAGATTTTTTTTTTTCCCCTCTGAAAAATTCCCATTACTCAAGGGGCTTTAAAATATGCCAAGTGCCATATGCTGAACTATTTTGGTTCAAGTAATACCAAGATACAGCACTAAATAAGTACATTACTCAACTGCATTAGTGATGGCATCAAATTTGGACTTAATTTGCTTTCAACTCCAGAATCCCCAGATTACTTACAGCCAGTAAAAAGCTACTTACCTCGCCTCATAAACTAGCAATCACATATCATTCCCAAGTCCACTCTTCTGCCCCAATGTCTAAAGATAGACACATACCAATTTCTTCACTGGTACTTACAGCTCAGCAACTTCCTGCTCCTCCTCCCAAGCCTCTTTGTGCGTCAGCTGGCTGCTTCCTGTGCTTTTGCACGTCCATATTCGTTCGCTGTACCTCTCTAAACGCGCTTCGTACTCTCTGTAGGAGCGGCAGCTCAGGAAAACAGGATTTATGCAGTGGAGAGCATAATCACAGTAGCACAAGACAATCAAATTCAATTAAACCCTTACTATTGGAGTGCACAAAGGCTGAGGATCGCTACAGTACAGTTTGACCCTGCGTCTACTATGGAGACGCTGCGTTAAATCTGATAGGTTTTCAGACCAGGATGCACTGGAGCAGCTGAAATGCCCGTCCTGTTCGACACTGGCATACAAAAGGTGCCACACCACTGTCAGTTCAGCTGAACTGCACAAGGGGAATACATATGGCTGAACGTTTCGTAGCATTGCTAAGTTACTTCTCAGCTTTTCCAGTCTGATTCATTGGAAAACAGCACAAACAATATCACAGGCATGTGCAGGAGACATGGCACAGACTGCCGCTAAATGGCTGACAGTAACTGTTGGGGAACTACTACTACTAATGCCTTAGGATGATGTTACAAACTCTAGGCGCAAATTACCAGCCTATCCAGTACCCCCAACCTTTTGAGGAAAAAACCCAAAAGCTTTGAAACTGAAATCACTAGAAAGGCCACCTTTCCTTTGGTTTCCAACAAGAGCAGCCTCCTGTGCTAGCACAACATGAGAATCTTTCTCACCAACTACATCACCTGCTTCCCATATCACAACCAGCCTCAAGGTTAAGTTATTCCGGCCGTTAGGATTAATGGGCGCACAGGCAAATCACTGTGGTGCAGACAGCATTATGAATTACAGCATTAGCTACTCTGTTGTAAGCATCTGTGGCTATGCCCTACCCCTTCCACCTAAGCAGTAATTAACTGTCAGTGTAAACAGATATAAGCTACTTCATACTTTCTATGGATAGAACATGTACAGGCACAATTATCAGAAAAGCCAGCACAGTGTAAATCCATACCAATTTACCCCATGGCAGCCTGCTTAAGTTGCCATATGCTTACCGATGGTAATTTAAGTGGAGAAATTATAAAAGAGGCAAGAAAAGCACTTTTCCCTTCTCCTTCGGCATGCTCTTCAGCAGAAAAGCAAGCACAGAGTACAAAGCATACTTGTAACAACTACAGCAGCTCAGCCCGCTGCAGCACAAGTGCTAATTATGAGAGTCTCTGTGGGAACAAGCAGGTTGCTCCACACTCCTGTGAAGGCAGAGCCACCAGCCACAGCAAATCGCTCATCGTATCCTGCATATGCTTTGTCTTTCAAGAAAATTTTAGTGCAACTAACCTTTTTTTTTTTTTAAAAAAAAAAGATTCCTATTAGGAAGCCAAATTACAACTCCAACAAAGCCAATTTTCTTGGACATTTCTTCACAGTCCCAAGATAAAGCATAACAAGGTACAGAAGCTGCACTGTGGACATTGATATACAGGTATCTTACAGCCACAGCAACCGGTGCTATGCAAGCCTGCCACTGCTGACGGTATTCCCTCTGCCTGAAGCAGGCCTTAAACCCAAGGAGAAATCCTGTGGTTCCCCAACTTGCCCTGCTTGTGGAATCTCCTACTCTTCAGTGGATGAACAGACATCTGACAAGTCATCACCCCACTAAGTTTTGAGCCCTCTGGCCAATTCTTACCCCTCCCTGAGGTTTCAAAGATGCTAAAGTTTCCATAGAAACGAGAGGTGCTACAGGGCAGAAAGGACCATCGCTGCGGGGGGGCAGTGGCAAGGAGTAACCCCAGCTTACAGAGAAACTCATCCGCACAGCACCACCGACCAGACCAGCAGTATGATTTTAACAAATTTTTGTAGTGACATTGGGGGGAGGG
>NW_009199516.1:1288-12488 GCF_000690835.1 Fulmarus glacialis | reverse complement strand
ACAAAAAAGTCATTGAGTACCTCAGCCTTCTCCATATCCCGGGTAACCAGGTCTCCCGTTTCATTCCGGAGAGGCCCCACGTTTTCCCTAATCTTCCTTTTATCCCCAACATACTAATAGAAGCTTTTCTTGTTGCCCTTGACGTCCCTGGCCAGATCTAATTCTATCAGGGCTTTAGTTTTCCTAGCCTGATCCCTGGCTGCTTGGACAATTTCTCCCAAGTTTTCTTGGGCCCCTCTTCCCTCCAGGGCTTTATCCCCTGCCACTCTACCAAGCAGATCCCTGAAGAGGCCACAGTCTGCTCTCCTGAAGTTCAGGGTAGTGAGCTTGTTGTGTCCCCTCCTCGGTGCCCTAAGGATCTTGAACTCCACACTTTTGTTCTTCATCAGGCACCTGCTGTGGAAAATTGCTGCATGGTGACTGAGTCCACACTGATGGGATTCGAAATCAGCTAGAACTGCAGATCTTTCTTTTATGGTCTTCGTATTGTTGTATGTCACCCTCTCCTGAAGTTCAGGGTAGTGAGCTTGTTGTGTCCCCTCCTCGGTGCCCTAAGGATCTTGAACTCCACACTTTTGTTCTTCATCAGGCACCTGCTGTGGAAAATTGCTGCATGGTGACTGAGTCCACACTGATGGGATTCGAAATCAGCTAGAACTGCAGATCTTTCTTTTATGGTCTTCGTATTGTTGTATGTCACCACGCTCTTGGGAAAGTATGCCATGGCTGTTATAATTTGTATAAACACTCATCTATTACCAAACAACCATGCATTACTTCCTCAAGAACCTCTCTGTCTGGGACCTTTGCCACCCCTCTGCCATTGCCACTCTTGGGCTGCTTCTTTACTGAGAGGCAGGTCATTTCCTGTGGCAATTGGTTAGGCCAGCTGATGTTGTTTCCTCTCTTTGTCACCAGCGAGTACTTTTTCATAGTGGTCACAGCTTATGACTGCTTCATGGCCATTGGTAACCCACTGTTCTGCCTCACCAGGAAGTCAAAAAAGGATGCCATCAGTTTGCGTTGGCATCCTACACCTGTGGCTATGCCAACAGCGTTCTACAGACTGCAGTTCTGTATGTGCACCTAAATGAAGCAATTCTCTTGTCATGTCCCAGCTGTTATGATTTCTACCCTTTAAAGGCAATTTAATTGTGTCCATCAGCACGGCAGTGATATTCACCTCATACACATTACCTGCACTACCCTAAAGTCTGAGAAAAGTCTGAGTAAAATGGGCAGCAACTCAGGAAAGACCCATCAGTTGGGACTCATCTATCTCAATGCGGGTACTCATAACACAGACATCTCTGTCTCGACTTGTTTAAAATTACCTTTGTATACACAGACTTACTGCAGGATAAACTTTCAGGTTCTATAGCAGTCAAGTGCAACTGTGGCAACCAGATGAGGTGAAAAAAAATAGAGCTGATTCCTTTGCTGCAATAAATTTTGGGTGTAATGTGAACATCTTCAAAGGACAATCTGAGAAACTACAGACCATTCAACATCCTCACTTCTGCTCCTGGGAAAATCATGGGGTAATTCTTCTTGGAACACACTTTTGGTCACATAAAGAAGAAGAAAGTGACTTGGAGCAGTCAGCATAGATTTACCAAAAGTAAATCATTCCTGGCCAACCTATATCTGTCATGAAATCACTGGATTTGTGGATGAAGGAAGAGCAGCAGATGCCATTTACATGAACTTTAGCAAGACTTTCAACACTGTCTTCCATTGTATTGTAGCCAAGTTACGGCTTTACAGTCTGGATGGATGGACAACTAGATGGATAAAAAGGCTGGTTGGATTCTCAGGCTCAGAGAGTAGTGGTCAATGGGTCATACTCTACCTGGAGTGGTCAATGGGTCTACTCTACCCTGAAATACTGCAGGAGGAGGTGAAGGAGTGCTTACCCACCAGGTTTACAGATGACACCAAATCGGGGGAGGGGGAGGGGAATGACAGTCAAGGGCATAGACTGACTGGAAGAATTGGCCAATAGGAACTGCATGAAATTCAACAAGGATGCAAACAAATGCAAATTCCTGCATGTGGCAAGGAATAACCCCTGGCAATGACACAAGCAGGAGACTGACTGGCTGGGTAGAAGCTCTGCAGAAGAGGATCTGGGAGTCTTGGTAGACAGCAAGCTGAACATCAGTCTTCAGAGTGCCCTGGCAGCAAAGCAGCTTAACTGTATTCTGAGCTGTATAAACAGCACCATAGCCAGTAAATCAAGGGAATTGTTTATCCCCCTCAACTTAGTATTCGTTGCACTGCACCCGCTTTGAACAGGAGGTTGTACTTCAGATCTCCTGAGGACCCATCCAGCATAAATTATTCTATGAGTCTATAGAACGTAAGGATAGGATTCATGTGCCTATATGTCCTTTGGTAGTTTTCTTTCTAGTCAAGGGAGAGTCACTAAATACAGTCCATGGATTCTAAGAAGTAGTCAATCTCATTGTAATGCACCCATTCAAAAGAGAACAGATAAAGGAAATTCTAGATTATTAGGTTATGTAAATATATAAACAGAGGATCCAAATCCTGCCTATCACAAGTATAAACTAGTGTTTTCCCTTTGGCACAGGTTATGTGTGGATCTGATTTGCTTATCAGTTCTCAAGTAAAGGTTCTTGTACTGCAACTTTGTTCTAGTTGAAAAAAATGAGAGCAGTGTCACTGACCACAGGAGGAATGTTTTTTTTACCTCTCATGTTGGAGAATGAGGAGCAACTCAACAAATGGAACTCAAATTGGTCCCTAAAGAGAGAGAGGTTTATTTTTCTCATGCAACAGAAGAGGAAACAGTGCTTTCCTCGCCTTGTCTATTTCTTGATCTCTAACTTCTATAAAAATCTAATTCAAATTTTTTTTATACGAAACTTCTTTTTTTCCCCTGCAAATTTCTGTTTTCATGCTTTAAAAGACATTTTTCCAATGACATTTCTTTTTGTTTTCATCAGTTATTTAGAACAAGTATCAAGAAAAAAAAATAGGCTGGTATGTTCATCTTCATCCTTTTCTCTCAAGTAAGTAGTGTTTTGTGGTTTAGCATTTATGTTAATGCACATTTATTATAGAAATAGCTTTTCTCACCTCTGTCCTTCCTTCCTTTATTCCTCCCCTCCTCCCCTCCTTCCCGCCTTTCCACTTTTTAATTTTTCACTTTTTTATCATTTCCCTTCTTTCCTTTCTTCCTTCTTCCTCGGAGTTGGCTACTATGAGATTAATTTCCCCTAAGTGTATGTACCAACACCAATACCAACAGCACAGCCCCTTTCCATAGTTTATCTCTATTGCCAATGTCTCTGTTGTCAACCACTCTTCGAATACAATTCACCTGAATTATTTTAGTCTACTTAAGGTGCTTCATGCTACAGAGAGGGAATCTTCTGTAGAATTCATTGATTAAAATCTGTATTTAATATTTGGATTGGTGAGACTCCTCTTATGAGTAAAGTGTAGCCATCTTGAAATTGACTGCACATGAGATTTTCCCTGCCTGTGACTTACAACAGAGCAGGCTGTTATCAAATCTCTCTGACACTTTCTCCTGTGTAGAGGTTCATGGTTCATTGGCACCATAATGTTTTTGCATACAGTGGGCAAAGTTTTGCCTAATTAAGGGATGGAATCAGACCTTCTAATACCAAATCGAACTAATCTGATGAGAATTGCTTGTCATTTTTGCATAATCATATTTCCTTAAAGTGTCTTAAATTGAGAAGTAAAAAAAATTACATTGTTTAAGAAATACTGCACACATTTAATTCTAAAACATACACACCTACACATACACATGTTTATATTTACGTGTAAGGTAAGAAATACTTCTGCTTTTATTTCTCTTCACAGCTATGCATATAGATAGACAGATAGAGATACAGAGGAACAGTAGAATATTGAAGTGGACAATTAAGAAGTCATGGGGAAAAACAGTCTTCCCACCATGGAAATAATGTAGGTATGTTCAATCTACACTATTTTAGTACAGCATATCCTTTTTTGTCTGCCCAAATCTGGTATTAGAAACATATATATAATACATATATAGAAAGAAAGATTATTATCAGCTAGACAGTGTTGATATGTTGGTATAAGCATAGATGAATGGATAGCTAAATATGTGTGTGTGTGTGTGTGCACGCTCTAACAGCACATTTGTGAAAGGGATTAACTTTGCAGTTTACTACAAATACAGCATAATAGATGCATGTAAGCATTAACAAGCCATCTGCATGTGAAACAGTGAGTTTGTGCGTTTATGTTGGTTGTGTCTAATCATGGGATTTCTGTGACCTCACTTAAACCATCCAGAAGATAGGTCAGATTCATTGTAGCTAATCTTAGTCGCTCAATAGAGTTACTAAAAATAAATGCCTTTTGCAGTTTATCCAAGACATCTGCACAGTGCCTGTAAGTTTCTTATACCCTTAAGTTTCTACATGCTTCAGAAGCAAGAGCTGAAAGCTGGGTGGCATAATCTTCATCATCCCTCATGGCAATAAAAACATATTTTTAGGCAATCCCTGCTATGTCACTTCTTAATCATACCTAGCAACAGAAGAGGAATTCAGGAAACACAGGCATCTCTAGTGCTATTTTAGACCTTTTTTGGTACTTTGCATGGCCTTCAGCCCTGCTCTGGAAGGACACAGACCTTCTGCGGGTCCTGTGTTATATCTGCCAACTCCAAGTGAGTGGCTAAGATATCGCTGGCAGGTAAAATTGTACTATCTCACTCTACGTGCCTGAATATCACCATGAGTGCCTAAAGTGGAGTAACTTATATGCAATGCTAGCTGTCTAAACTCTGATTATAGTCACATTATTATACATAATAAAGTGGAAGTGTAAGCCATATAGATAACAGTGTCCAGAAATATTTAACCCATTCCTAACTAGAACCCTATATAAGGCCAGGTGAATCACTGTTTAGAGTCACAGACTGTACTGATTAGAGATTTGATTTGCTGGTCCATGCATAGGCTCTCGGTGATGTTTTGAGAGGCCCTTTGTTCTCCACTTGGCAGGTGTCACTCCAGAAGGTTCTGTATCTCCTGTAGTTTGTGTCTTAAGTTTTTGCTCTGTGTGAATCACCCAAATAACTACAGCATGCAAAAGACATTACACGTGTCCAGAACTCATATATGGACACTGAAGGTGAGATTCAAGAGCCTAAATACAGCCATAGGAAAGCATTTGAGATGTGCTAGAGTGTTTCACAAATTCCAGCCAGATATGACACAGAACCTATGGAAATCTCATCATCTTCTTGATTGAGAGCTGGAGGGCCAGGATATCTACAGCATCTCAAAACATGCTTATGTTTATGTACCTGAATCACTAATACACAATTTAGACACCCACAGTGTGATTAATTCCACACTGTTTACTTAGAACAGGTTAACTTCATATTTGAATGTCCTCTTTTAGTCAAAGAAGAAAGACCAACACTTCAAGAAGGTGGATTCATTCATTCTATTGTGCTTTATGAGATATTGTCACTTCTTAACGGTGTTTGTGTCTCTCCATTAACTTTTGTATTCACTACATAATTAGATTATTCACGAGGAGATCCACCTACCATATTTAAGCAGAGACAGGCGCCTGTCTCAATCTTAAAGACTAACAATAGCACAGATGGAAGTACATCTAGAAATGATATAATAGGCATTTACAGGAAACACATTAATCATTCTGTGAAGATGCTAACTTGCACAAGGATGACTAACCTTAAGACTTAGTGAGATGGCTTAATTAATTGTGTCCCTAATAGTTCAGAGGCACTAAAGATCAGTGTCCAGAATAGTGTTATAGCTAGTTGAGTTCTGGATGAGGAGGAATGTGGAGGTTGGGTGAAAAACTCATGTAAACCAACAGAGTATGGAAAAAAAAATATCCTAAGCATTGCACCCTTTCATGTACCTAACACGTTTCAGATCATGCTGTGTTAGTATCATGAGATGCTTGAGGTCTGGATCAGAAATGTAACTCACAGTTGTGTGAGCATGATCTTAATTGTATTTACAGAACACGGTCCTAGAAAAATCCTGCAGTCTACTTTGGAAAATCCCCCTTGTGCCTCAATAGTACTTTGTGAAGTTGCCATGTTGTTGCTGTTGGTTGTTTTTTTTTTCATTATGAATCACTCATTGCAACTAATTTTTTTTTTTTCTCAATCCAGGCAGTTCTCATTACAAACACAGATTTTCAAGTCATGGTCTGTGCATACAAGCTAGCTTGAGAGGATGTTCAAACTGCTGCTGCATCTGCTTCTCCTGCAAAGTCTATAGCAGCTTCTGTATGATTCTCAGCATGCCCTCAGATAACCTGACCCATGTGGTTGAATTCATTCTGGTTGGTTTTCCAGGTAAACAGGAAATCAAGCTGCTGCTCTTTTTTATGTTCTTCCTGGCTTACGTGCTGACAGTGACAGAAAATGCAATGATTGTTGTGCTTGTTTCGACAAATCTCCAGCTTCACAAGCCAATGTATGTTTTCCTGGGCAATCTTTCCTTTCTGGAGATCTGGTATGTCTCTGTGACAGTGCCCAAAGTGCTTGTGAGCTTGGTGACAAAGAGACAAGGCATCTCCTTCACAGGCTGCATGGCTCAGCTATTCTTCTTCCTGGCATTGGCCTGCAGTGAGTGCACTCTCTTGGCTGTCATGGCCTACGATCGCTATGTGGCCATCTGCAACCCATTGCGTTACCCAATCATCATGGATCACACTCTTTGCACCCGTCTGGCCATTGGATCCTGGATAAGTGGCTTCCTGATTTCCACAGGGAAGGTTTACTTCATTTCACGTCAGACCTACTGTGGGCCCAATATCATCAACCACTTCTTTTGTGATGTCTCTCCCTTACTGAAGCTAGCCTGCACCGACATGTCAGCAGCTGAGCTTATGGATTTCTTACTGGCCCTGCTCATCCTTCTTGTACCACTCATTGTGATTATGGTCTCCTACGTGTGCATCATCTCTGCTGTCTTGGGCATTCCCTCAGCCCAGGGGCGTCACAAGGCCTTCTCTACCTGTGCCTCTCACCTTTTAGTGGTCACGGTGTTCTATACAGCCTCCCTGTTTATCTATGCCAGGCCCCAGGCTATTGATTCCTTCAGCTCCTACAAACTGGTTTCTATGGTATACACTGTCCTGACACCCCTCGTCAACCCGGTCATCTATTGCCTAAGGAACCAGGAATTCAAAAGTGCTCTTAGGAAAACAATATACTGGAGAGACATCTTGTCCTAGAAATTTCATCCAGGGTTTTCCTTATTTATTTAACTCCCTTTCTACTCTGTAAAAGTGATTTCTACAGGTCATAATAAATTACCTAGTGTTCATCCAGTCCACAGCAGGAAACACATGGGCTGAAACCAGCTCAAGCCCATTGCTCTTTTGGAAGTTCTTTTTGTTTGTTGTCCAATTTTAGTATATTATATTAGGCTGAACCATGTAACCCTGCCCTTGGCTAAGTTAGGAAGACATATGCACTCTTTTGATTAACTCAGAGACAAACAATTACACAGCTGTTTGATCTACTCTACTGATATAGCCGGCTGATCTACTGAACTGATATAGCTATTTACCTAGGACCAAGGCTACCCCCTGGTCTCCTTTGTGTTAAGTTCAGCTTTCTTTGCAACAGCTGTGGTTAGTAACTTCTTACCTTATTCCCAGAGCTTTATGAGCACAAATCCCTTCCCCATCTCCTCAGACCCTTCTACCATTATAGAGATTCATTGGCTGGTCACAACCAAGTGCAGGACCTTGCATTTCACCTTGCTGAACTTCATAAGATACCTGTCTGCCTATTTCTCCAGCCTGTCAAGGTCCCTCTGAGCACAACCATCTAGTTTAGCAAACACCTCTCACAGTTTTGTATCATATGCAAACTTTTTGACAGTGCACTCTGTCCCATCATCCAGGTCATTAACGAATATATTAAAAAATACTCACTCCAGTATTGACTCCTAGGGCACACTGCTAGTGACTAGCCTCCATCTGGAATTTGTGCTGCTGATCACAACCTTTCAAGCCTGGCAGTTCTGCCAGTTTTCAATCCACTTCACTGTCCACTTATGTAACCCACACTCCACGAATATATCTGTGAGGATATTATGGGACACAGCATCAAAAGCCTTGCTAAAGTCAAGGTAAAAAATATGCACTGCTCTCCCCTCACCCACTGAGCTAGTCATTTCATTGTGGAAGTCCTTCAGATTGGTCAGGCATGATTCCTCTTTCATACATCCATGCTGACTACTATCAACCACTTTCATGTCCTTCATATGGTTGGAAATGGCTTCCAGGTGGGTTTGTCCAATCACCTTCCCAGGGATTGAGGGGAAGGCTGACTGGCCTGTAGTTACCCAGATCTTCCTTCTTGCCCTTCTTGAAGGGAAGAGTGACATTTGCATTCTTCCTGTCCTGAGGAACCTCCTCAGATCACAATGACCTTTCAAGGACAATTAAGAGTGACCTTGCAATGACACTGCCCAGCTCCCTCAGCACTTATGGGTACATACCATCAGATCCCATGGACTTCTGCAGCTCTAGTTTGTTTAATGATCCCTAACTTGATCTTCCTCCACTGAGGGTAAGTCTTCCCTGCTCCAGACTTCCCATGGGTCTCAGGGTCCTGGGATTCCTGAAGGCAAATCTTATCAATAAAGATCAAGGAGAAGAAGGCATTAAGTACCTAACCTTTTCCATGCCCCGTGTAACCAGGTCGCCGACCCATTCAGCAGCAGGCCTACATTTTCCCTAGTCTTCTTTTTACTGCTGATATACCTGCAGAAGCCCTTCTTGTTGCCCTTCTTGACCTCTCCAGATTCAGCTCCAGAATAATTTTCATTATCCTAACTCAAACCCTGTCTCTATGTTACTCCCAGGACACCTGACCCTGCTTCCACTTCTTGTATGCTTCCTTTCTGTGTTCAACTTCAGTAAGGAGCTCCTTGTTCACACATGTGCGCCTCTTGCCACCTTTGCTTGACTTCCTGCACATGGGGATAGACTGCTCTGGAGCTTGGAGGAAGTGAACCTTGAAAATCAAAAGCTTTCCTGGACCCCTCTTCTGTCCAGAGTGGTCTCCCAGTGGATTCTTCCAAGCAAGTCCCTGAACAGGCAAATTCTGCTCTCCTAAAGACCAGGGTTGTGATCTTGCTATTTGCCTTGTTCCGTTCTCTCAGGCTTCTGAACTCCACCATTTCATGGTCACTTCAGTCAAGGCTGCCCCAGACCTTAACATCCCCAACCACTTTGTCTTTGTTTGTAAGTACATGGTCCAGCAGACCACCTTGCCTCACCAGCTTCTCAAACACCTGAGTGAGGAAGTTAGCATCAATTCATTTCAGAAATCTTCTGGATTCTTTGTGCCCTGCTGTGTTGCCCTTCCAGCAGATACTGAGGTCATTTAAGTCCCCCATGAAGACCAGGACCTGCAAATGTCAGGCTTCTTCCAGCTTACTGATGAAAGCTTCATGTACTTCTTTGTGGAGGTGGTCAATAGCAGACACCAACCACAATGTCTCCCATGCTGGTCTGCCCTCTAATCCTAAACTAGCTTCAATCAATGACACAGAACAGCAACATCATAGAAGGGAAGAGCTTTTCTGAGCTGAGCTCTAGACAACTCTTTTGTAACTCACTGATATTTAAAATTCTTATTCAAAGATAACACCAGCCAGCAAACCTGTAATTATTTTTAAAAATGTGTGTGTGTTTCCAGCCTCTGGGAGCAGTGGAGGAAAAAGGATCAATAGTACTGATAAACAGTGACCTACAAAGGAGTAAAAGAAGGAATAGAAGAAAATTAAGAAAAAAGCCTACAATAAAACCAACAAAAAACAGTATAAAGAGGTAAAGGGCTTCAGGTTCTCTTAAAGAAACATTAATACAGAGAACAATTCAGTCTGGTCTTACAGATTCCATCTTCCTTTTGTACAGTTATGAATAAGAAAGACTTCTTCTGTGGAAGAATAAATTGTCTTGCTTGATTCAGATATAGGTCTGAATGCAATCACTTGATCCATGGGTTCCTTCATTTATGAGGAAGAAAAATACATAAACCAGATGCAAATCCTCTAAATTTCAACTTTAAACTCAATAGCCATTGACCAAATTCTCTTAGAAGCTATTTACAAGCACATAAAGGACAGGAGGGTGATGGGAAACAACCATCCAATTAAAAATTGTGCCTGACCAACCTGATTGCCTTCTATGAGGACATGACTGTCTTTGTGGATAAGCAGAGAACAGTGGATATTATTTCTTTGACTGTAGCCTTTGAGATGGTCCTCTAAATTATATTTATAGCCATATTGGTGGAGCATGGCCTGAATAAATGAGGTAACTATGAGATGGGTGGAAAATTGGCTGGACTGCCAGGCTGAAAACTTTATGATCAGTGGTATAAGGCCCACATGAAGGCCAGTCACCACTGGCATCCCACAGTCACGAAAACTTCGGTCAACACTGTTTAACATCCTTATCACTGATCCAGTTGAAGGGATAGCATGTTCTCTCAAAAAGTTCATGCATGATACCAAATTAGAGAGAGAGGTCAATACTCAGGAGGACATGATGGCTATTCAAAAGGACCTTGAAATCCTGGACAAATGAGCTGACAGGAACCTCATGAAATTCAACAAGGGCAAATTCATGAAGTTCAGTAAAGGCGAAAGTAAGCATTAAATTCACACAACCAGACAGGCTGTGGGCCAATGGGTACAAAACAGCTCTGCAGTGATTCTTCCACTATACTCTGCGCTTGTGAGACCTTATCTGCAGTACTGTGTCCAGATTTGGGCTCTCCAGAAGAAGAAAGTCACTGACATCTTGGAATAAGTCTATTGGAAGGCCACAAAGCTGGTTAGAGATCTGAAGTATGCGATGTACAAGGAGCGGTGGACAGCTGGATTTCTTCATCCTTTAAGAAGAGAAGGCGAAGGGTTGATCTTTTGCCTGTCTTCTTCTACCTAATGGTACACAGTTAAGATGAGAAGCATCAGACACGAGCTGCAACATAGGAAACTCCAGGCAGATATAAGGAAAAAATTCATCACCCTGAGACACAGCATTCAACAGGCACAGCAGTTTGTGCACCGAATGGGGCCAGAAATTCTGCTGAGTGCCATGTACATGTGGTGATGTGCCACAGGGCATGGTCCCCAGCACAAAC
>NW_009199516.1:379-1030 GCF_000690835.1 Fulmarus glacialis | reverse complement strand
TTTTTTTTTTAGGTAAACACCATAACACCGAATGTCCCTTACTTCCTCCTTCTTTCCCCCAGCTTTTATTGCTGAGCAAGACGTCTTATGGTATGGAATGTCCCTTTGGTCAGTTGGGGTCATCTGTCCCAGCTGTGTCCCCTCCCAAATTCTTGTGCACCCCAAGCCTACTCACTGCAGGGACAGTGTGAGAAGCAGAAAAGGCCTTGACGCTGTGTAAACACTGCTCAGCAATAGCTAAAACATTGGTGAATTATCAATACTGTTTTGGTCACAAATCCAAAATATGGCACTATATGAGCTACTATGAAGAAAATTAACTCTATCCCAGCCAAAACCAGTACACCTTGGAACAGCAGCGGTCTTAACTCAGACCAAGGTCCCAAGGGAGGATGCAGATCTCCAGGTATCTACGGGGAATTCTTGGTGCCTGTCTCTGAGGCTGGTGGAGGGAGATGGTGTCCTTGTCTGCAAGAAGCGTACAGTGGTTGAGGATCTGTGCCACCAAATTAAGGAGCTGTGGGAGGCGGTCAACATGCTGTGTAGCACCAGAGATGAAAAAAAAGCAGCTGGCAGGTTTTTCTCCAAGACTCTGCAGTTACAAGAGACTGAATCCCCAATTGTACAGAAGAAGGGACAGGCAGATTGAGT
>NW_009199516.1:0-279 GCF_000690835.1 Fulmarus glacialis | reverse complement strand
CAGTAGGGGCCAAGCCAACAAAGGAAACCTTGTGGTTGGTGTTTACTACAGGCCGCCTGACAAAGGGGAGCTTGTTGACGAAGCATTCTTACTTCAACCACAGGAAGCATCGCGCTCGCAATCTCTGATCCTGAGGGACTTCAATCACCCTGACGTCTGCGAGAAAAGCAGCACAGCAAGCTGTAAGCAGTCCAGGAGACTCTTGGAGTGCGTTGAGGATAATTTCATAATCCAGGCGATAGACAGGCCAACCAGAGGAGAAGCGTTACTGGACCTGCT
>NW_009199515.1:460-10172 GCF_000690835.1 Fulmarus glacialis | reverse complement strand
CCGCCCTCGGCCTTGTGTTCCGCAGGTGGCCGCGTCCGAGGCCTCCCCGAGACCGTGCTGTGGACAGGACGCTGACCGCGTTCGGTGGCGTGAGGGCGTCTCCGGCCTCTTCGCCGCCTGCTTGGCTTGTCCTTGCTGCTGGAAGAGCTGTTGCCGCTCCGGTTCCTCCGTGCATTTGCAGAAGTCAGTGTTGCGTGGTTTCTGGAGCTCGGTACCCCTTTTCTGTCCTTGCACACTTTGAAATTGTTGCATTGAACACATTTTTTAATGGAGGATGTGGAGTGTCAGGTGCGTATTGAGTAATCCAGAAGCAGCAATACCAGATGATTCTGAGAATGATCTTTTATTTCTTTATAATTTTTTTACTGTCAGCAAATCGCATCCCTGTTCGTAGAAACCTGGCTGGAGGCTGCAATTCTCAGAAACCTGCATATTATAAAACTGATGAAAAATTGGCACATTTAAGGACTTTCTGTTACCAGTAGGAGCACTGATGTGAAAGTTACAAATAATTGAATGATAACTGAGTTGCTTGGGGTTTTGGCGCTCTCACTTCACTTCCGCACATGTACAAACGTGCATATACAGTTTGCATAGCCTTCTGCTAACGTAGCAGGGTAGGAGGTAAATGAAAATACACATAACCACATTCTTCAAAACCCAGGCACAAGTTTTGCTGACAACAGAAGACTTAGAATAAAGGATGAAATGAAACATAGTTTTTTACTACCAATGTTTTGTCCAAGGTTTTTTTTCAAGAAGCATCCCAAGCAGTAGCCGTACTTCAGAGATAAGAAAACTGTTCTCTTTAGAGCAGAAGCTTTTCCCTTCAACTGGTGTAGTCAGCTTCTGTATTCATTTCGGTGCTATCAAGACTTCCTGTTTTCTTTCATCTCTGCCTCTGGCATAAGCCACCCGAATAAGGATGCTAATACGAAAGAAGAGCAGATAGCTACCTTTAGCCACTAATAAATACGAAGCTAAAGAGCAGTATCTTGACCTTGGCTCTGTGTCTGGCAGTGCTGTAATACCTGTAATGCACTTATCAATAAAAGGAAGCACTGCTAATCCAGAATCACACGCCATACAGCTTATCCACACAGGAGAACTATGGCTTATACTACGTTATATGGAATATCTTAGAATTGAAGAGAAACGTTAGGAAGGGATGACCCATAATAAAATGACGGAGAGTTCCTGCGAAGTCTGGAGAAGAACCAGCAATAAACGATACCTGGTAAAACTGTTCTCATAAAATAAACTCCCTATTGCGAACCTATGGTGTGGATTCAAAAGCAATTGACTCATTGACTTTTTCAAGTGAACCCATTTTTAAAAAGTGCTGACCAGATGGTGCAGGCTTCCTGCAAGTGTTCTCAAATTGGGTACCCAAAGCTGTTAGTTACTACTGGGACCCAGCTGTTGAGCTGTAGTTAGTCAGAAAAAAAAATCAGAAAACATTGCTGTGGTTTCTGTCGAGTGCTAGTAGTACAAAGAGATTGCTGTTCTGAGGAAATTACACTGATGTTTTCATACCCGGTGGAAATTTTATACTGCATATAGAAGTATCTAAAATTTGCCAGTTAAGTGTAATTTTTCTGAAGGTTTATAAACAGCAAGATAAAGTACTCCATCTACTCCAAGAAGTGTACTGACAACAAGATAAATGGGAGTCTCTCCTGGATACTGCCACCTCGTGAGTGTTCTCTAAGTGGAAGATAAAGCAGCATAGCTATATAGAGACTGAATTACTACAGACTAAAAATAGAAACAGGAAAATACTAAGGTTATCACTGTACTTGTCGGGGTTGTTTTTGAAGTAAGGAGATCCTACAAGTGAAATTTGAAAAATAAACATCTCTTAAACTTTGCATTAATTTAGAGACTGAAACTCAAGGAGGGCGGATCACCAAAGGGGACTTCATCAAACAATCAGGCAATAGAAAACCTTAAGGACTCGCCTGCATCTCATCAGTCAAATCTCAGTTGTGATGACCAGTTCAATGCATTGTACATATTTTGTGAATCATAAAGGAAGCTTCTGCAGTAGGATACCGAACCTTACTGCAGGTTGAAAAGCCTGCTGTTTCCTTTCAGTTGTAGGTATTTGGCTTTCAGAAAAGCTGGAACAACAATGCACAACAAGAAGCCAAATGTTTCCGTGCTGCTGGCCATTCTGTCATGTCTCCATATAAAAATCGAAGCTGATGAGACTCTTTTTTTTCTCCGGGGAATTATGTGCATAATGCAATCTAAAAGCATTTTTAAAAGAGCCCATTAGCTCTTTAATTGGAAGGGGCCTTTAAAAGGGTGTTGTACTTCCTTTTTGCCGTAAGTTCTGGAAAAGGAAGGAAAAAGAAGGTTACAACTATACTTTCTTTGCAATTAACTCTGAAAATATAGTTCCTATAAAAACAAGAATGATTATGCATTTACCTTCAACTGTATCGTAAGTAAAGATTACAGTGCCTCTTCAAAACAAATGAAATTAAATAATCTTCAAATCACTGATCACTTAGCAAGAAATATTAAATGTATCAAAAATACTTCTGCAATATTTAATTGTCTCGTAAACATTTCCTCCAATCACCGTTCTAGCACTCTGAGGTTTCTGTAGCAAGAATTCAAACTTTATTTAAAATGCTTTTCCTATTGTTTTGGGTATCTATAGCAAGTATTTTCAGATTTATAAAAATGCCTAGCCTTATGAATCTCTGACGAATTGGGCTCACCGTTGTTTGCGCATGTTTTCTTTGCCCCAGTTTTTAGTATATTGTTTGGCATCTAGGTAGAATTAAATCATAGGCTGAATCATAATTTGGACCTTATCATTAAGTGTGCCTCTATCTACAAACAAAAAAATGGTTTAGCACCCACATATGCATATCAGCATATGCTTTAAGTTTCCAAAAAGTACTTTTAATGCTGAAGGAACTCAAAACTTCAACATTTTGAAAATACATTTTTTAAAAATGGTCATATAATCATTTACAATTTTTTGTGAAAAATAAGATTACTTTTATCATATAAAATTATTACTAACCTTGAAAGAGAACTCAAAAAATAAATTGGAAATCAAAGATTGTTTTTCCATGTCAGACTTTTTGTATTGCCACCATTTTTAATCAGCATCTGATACCTTCTTAGTCCAGCTGCTTTTACATACGCACCCCCTCCATTTGACTGTTTGAGAAACAGTTTGAACGGAATTAACAAATGTTCTGTTGAGTTAAAAGTTGATCAGTGGATTTAAAGAGGCCCTGCTTCATCATTTAAATCCCGTACTTGCAATTTCTCTGTGTGTAGAGTGAAACCTGCGAACAGTGATTAAATCTCCTAAATCCAAGGGTGGGCACACTGGTGTTGCATAGCTCTCCTAGTTGTGAACAGAGTGCATCGCCTTGTGGAGCTGGTGGAGGTGGGACTTTTGCCATCTGTGCCAGAGGTGACGTTCTTAGTTTGTTGAACGAGAAAAGGACCTGTGCAAGACGTACAATTGCTGCATGAACGGGACCTGCATTTTTGTGACAAGATAGATATAATTTATAATTTAGTGGCATGAGACGTGCTGTGTGAGAATCAACACAGGCACATATCTTTGAGTTCAAATCATGATGTTTACCAAAATAATACTGTTCTGTAGTTCTGCATAGCTTTTGTGCATGCTGCAGTAATTCCTGAGTTCTTCCTAGCCATACCAATTTTCAGTGTGGTAGGCAACCTCTTCACCCCTGCCATCACTCAGTGGGGAAGGAGATTTCATAAAATATACGTGTAGGTATCACTACTTACTGTTAATAAGCTCAGACCCAATAAATAACTCTGTTCTGCTTTTTTCATCACAGAGGTGAATGTTTCACCTATTATACTTTTAATCACCTTTGAGGTGTCCCCATTTTATTAAACTATTCAGCAAGCATGAATCATGTCTTTAGAAACTACAAATCAGAAGTTTTATTTTAATTTTTTAGAAGACACCAAATAATTCTGGAGGAGGAGCAGTTCTTCTTAAATAGCAGTAGGAAGGCTAGCGAAATAAAACTACTGCTCATTTACTAAACATCCAGGTCCCAAAAGCTGGAAGATAAGCTGGTTTTTTTTTTTTCCCAAAGTCAGAAAGGCCAGGATTACATGCATCTCCCTGCACAGAAATGATACATGTCTTCTGTGCTTAATTACCCACCTTCTCTTTATTTGTCCAGAAGCAGGGCGATAGCAAATGTAAACTCTCAAATTAAAAAAGTAAAGTTATGATGTATCCCTGTTCACCTGCTTAAATTACAGATGATGGACAGAGAGGGGCATTATCTCCTTCCATTTTGTTTGAGGATTACACTAAAGACTTAGAGAAAAGCACTGAACTATTCTTAAATCTCAATCATATGAAATCTAGCTGAAAAAACCTAGCTTATCATTTTCTTAAAATAATGTTTTCTGGATTTTACTCAGTGTTTTTACTTCAGTTTCTATGAAAAGTATGATGTCAATAGCATTAAGAGAGTGTAATTTACCAGTGTCAAATACGAGTATCTCACAGGTGAACCCAACCTGCATTTTCAAAATTAACATTTTGTCTCAATGATTTCAAACGCCAACTACAGAACATTCATACTCTTTGAAGGAACAGCATATAGCTATTGCTCCTATTCAAAAGCTGCTCTAAATCGTAAGAGGTTATTTAGGGCTAATTTTACCAAAGTTCCAGTACTTGTCATGCACATGAAGCAGGAAGAGCAATGATTTTATAGACAGACAAGGAATAAAAAAATCTGTGACATCATTTGTCATTTGTTGGAGAGAGGGCAATTCAGGTGGGCAGCTTAAGGCCAGTAGTATGTACAATTACTTCCACCCTTTATTCAACATCTTCTGTTGGCTTCTTTTTAAACCTTGATATAACCTATCAGTACTTTTAATTACCGTACACATATGCAATTTGAAGAATATGAGCTACATGCAAGAAGAATATAAGCTACATGCAAGAAAGTATGTTGTGAAAATAAACTAAGAGAACGTGCCTTGTGACTACGTGAAAGTCTCAAATATGATGGCGGCTGATAACTACCTGAGTCTAAGTTTATCATATGGTAGAAACAAGGGCTTCTAGCAAGAATTTACAAATGCTGTAATGAATAAACACAATTTATTTTCAGTGATACCTGAAAGTAACTTACATTCAACTGAGCATCCATTTTTTGGCAGTATTTCACTGAATATTATTGGAGCTATTAATTTTAACAAAAGTGTCATGCGTTCAGAACAGTTTCTCTAACCCAGAGCCATTTCTGCTGTCATCAAGATTCTTCACACAGAGATGGAAATATTTCAAAAACATCAGTGAATTACATAATAATCCTAGATACAGCAACTGCAGACAGCAGAAAGCCAAAGGCTTGTGTCACTTGGTAAACAAAGTCACAATCTGGTGTCTTCTCCTCACATTTTGGATGGGTAGGAACAATAGCATCACTCTCCCCAAGCAGCAGGACTCCTATGCTAGTGAATTAAATAGTCCTGGGGGCCATTCTGTGGCCTAGATGGCAACTAAAATGGTCTGGCCAAACTCCTACTATGCAACTCTCACCGCCTCCAAACAAGGGTGGCCACATCCAAATGCTGTGTGGTCCCAGAAATCATTTGGGAGGTTGTTGGTTGAGCCATGCCAAAACCAGGCCAGTTCCCAGTCTCTCCTCCCTGAAGGTGCAGCTGATCAAGTTCCAGTGACTGTATCCTTAGACTGCTTATTTTAGTACTTCATATGCAGCCCTTCTCTTTACCTTACAAGTTGTATGGATGAAATTCTTAAAACCTTCAGTAAAATTTGTCGTGTGACTCTCTCGCTTGACTGTGAGGTACCAGATGGTGATAAAGAGAAAATAGGCTTTGTTGCAGTTCCGTAATTGAAAGCCAGATGGTGTTACTAAGGCTGATAAAGGGAAAACAATAATATATCCCTGCCCTACTCTGCCTCAGATTTCCAGCTATTGCTATGGAGCTGAAAATCCATCTGTTCAGACATTACTCACACTGTATCATGCAGCTTTTTTGGACACAAATTTCTGAAACTGCAACAGGTGCAAACACTTGCAAACTTCTGTAAGTTTCAAAGTACATTAGAATAATACTTAAGGTGCAATTTTAAATCCATTTCTGTCAGAAAATGGAAATATTTGAATCTCTGCAACTAATAACAATCTTGTATTTTATACGGAGACAAATTCTCAACATTAACTGAATAAAATGGAGCTAATCTAAGAGGAGACTAGTCACCTAGGAGAAATGGTTTCACATTTAGTGTAATGAAATCTGAACTTTTTATCTATAAATATCTATAAATAGGTCTAGAAAAATGGCAATTCTGCTATTTCGAATTTGTCAATTCTTTATTAGAAAATTTAGCTGAGTTTACTGATCCAGTTTCTTTTGCATGAGAAAGTTTTCATCAGTCATCAGTGGTTGCATCACCAAAGTAATACAATGGTTGTAGACATTAAACAAAAGTTGAAGCTGGCAGGGAATCAGCGAGACAGAAGAAACAAAAACATGTTGTTCTCTTAGCAGAAAATATTTTGCTTAATATTTAGGATGATGTTAATTTCTATAAATAAATTTGTAACTCAAGGACATATAAATAATTAACTAACTACTTTCATGAACTGATTAGTGTTGTTCTTATTCACAAACAGGGTATCAACACTGCATATATTTATCTACAAATCTAGCTATTAAAAAATTATTATGGGTGCCCTAAAAAGTGCACCCTGTAATTTTCATTTTCATTTTTCATTTTATTTGGTGCTGTAAAAAGGAAAGGACTGGTATCTGGCTTGCTGCAATCCTGTACATTCTGGGACCTGTGATGAAATTCCCCCTCACTTGAATGTTTTAGGTGCACACTGTGTGGGAGGCAAAAGCTAGCTGCTGGACCACATTGTGTCTTCTTTGCGGGGGGGGGCGTGTGCTAGGTAGTGTCTTGGTGTGTGGTTTCAACCTTGACACCACCAGCAGAGAAGCTGCTTGGCTTATATCAGCTGGGCACTCAAGTGTGTTTTGCAGCGCTCTAAGCAAAGACGCAAAGCAAATTTATATCTCTAAAGGGCTCGTTCAGTAATTTGATTTGTTTATGTAGGTGTGCCCACCTTGCAAAGAATTTATAACAAAAAAAATTAGAACATTTCAAAAATAAACTGCTTGATGTTGACAAGAGGAATGTTGTTGCTGTATACTTACATTTACTTTCAGTTGAACTAGAGTTTGTACAATATTTAAATACTTGGATATATGGGTTCATGGCCCAGATTTGAAAGAGAATATTGTGTAATTCAAGAATGAGGTGAGTAGAATTGCCCTTAGATGAAAAAGGGTATCTTGCTCAAAATGTAGGAATTTATCAAAGCATCCTTGACTTGGAGACAAAGATGATGGTTGGCACACACACCTGAAGAGGAGTCACACACACTGACCAAAAATTAATTCCGTGGAAGGGCTTAGTGTTCCCCTCCAATCCTTTCCCAAGGAATACCAGAAGTCTTCTGGTTCAGCTGGGAATTGCAGAAGAGAGAGAGCTCTGGTCTGTGTGAATCCCCCTTCCCTCCTCTCCAGCTCACCTCCTAGTAACTTTTGAAGTGAATAGGCCAGACTTAAAACTCAAGGTTGCCTAAACTGTCAGCAAATCTGCACCTACAAAGATTGACCTTCATCAGCTAATTACTTTGGTGTCGCCCAGATGCAGCTTATGTAGTTGAAATACACGTGGTGACAAGTTCATGAAGCTGTGCTCAAGTATCTGTCTCTTTCTACTAAAAATTTGAGTAAGGCAAAGCTTCATTTTTTTTCCTGAAAAGGCTAAATACCAGCTAGATCATATTCTTCCTGAAACTCCTAAAAGGCAGGGGAGAAAGAGTTTTGCTGCCTGGGAGAACCTGGAACGGTGATGGTCCATTTAGCTGTGATTACCATTGAAATCCCACTCCGAAGTAGTGGTTCTGTCTTGCATAGAATTTCTTAAGTTACAGGTAAGAGCTACTCTGTGACTTTGTATCAGAGAAGTCACTTGCAAGCATATGAGGACAAACTATATTTGGTGTACTCAAGTGTTCTTTAGTATCTCTATACCCACACAAATGCACAAAGAAACTTGAAAGAACACTTCGAATGGTCATATTTTAAGGGCATAATAGATACGGTAAGACATAGCAACATATCATTTCATACAAGAGTTTCTTACAATAATTGTCAAAGCAATTTCTGTTGAACCTTGCAGCTATGTACAACATTTTCTAAACCAACATTACTTTAAAAATTCTTTAGCAAATAACTATCTTTGACATACGTTCACAAGCTCATTCATCACTCTGGATTTATTGGGAAAATAGCAGAGTAATCAGGAAAAAGAAAAGACGTTGGAGCTACATTCAGGTAACTTCTTTGTTCACGGAGGTGTAGCCATGAGAAATTCATGAAGGCATATGAGTCAAATAATTTGGTTATACATGTTCTTTCGTTCTTTCTCTCTGCCTTACTGTATGTAGTATTTGTAAAGGTCTTGTATTTTCAGGAAAAGTTACTGACTTGCAGTCCTTCGGTATTTTCACTAAGTACTAAGGACTAGTCCTTCAAGATATACTTGCTATATAAAAATCAAATCAAGCAGAATATTTAAAGCTTGAAACATTCAACATGTTTAGCTGTTACTGAAGGGTTAGATGACACATGTGCATAAATGCATACACACTGTGTATCCTATTACTTACCATAGCCTAGAATGCATGCAGGTTTCTTTATTAAAACATCATACTGGTCATGAGCGATAACACTGCCAGCAAGGTAGAGGTAGATATGGATATGGATCCCACAACAGTGCCATCTGTAAGAGGAAGATTTATCATGTCAGATTTGACAGCCCGAAGGAGATGAGGCTGCTGCGGCTCCACGTCCCCAGGTCCAACCAGCAGCATGGCCAAAGATGTATGCACAGTAGGCATAGGCACACAGAGCGCGCATGTACAGCACATATATACATGACCAGCCACATATCACAGACAGACATTCCCTCTCCTGCTCCCCTTTCTGGCTGAGTAGGATGGGGGTTCACTAGGGAGAATATATATGTATATATTTGTACATATATATATACACACATACATGCACATACAAGGTGGATCCCCCCAGCAGCTAGGCTCAAGACTCTCAGTCTGCCTCGTAGCTGCCTCTGGATCTCAGTCTCTCCAGTTGCTGGCACCTGGACACATGGACCCCCGAGACCACAGCCCCACTCCAGTGACTGTTGCAAATTGTTGTGCACACGCACACACACGCACACCCAGAGGAGACCAGGACTCCCCTGGTCCCACAGCCAACCCCACTGTCCTCTTGCGCCTAGGGACATGCAGACTCTGTGTCGTGGTTTAACCTGGCAGGCAGCCAAACACCACGCAGCCGCTCACTCACTCCCCTCCCCACCCCAGTGGGACAGGGAGGGAATCGGAAGGGTAAGAGTGAGAAAAACTCGTGAGTTGGGATAAAGACAGTTTAATAGAACAGAAAAGAAAAAATAATACTAATAATGACAGAATATACAAAATGAGTGATGCACAATGCAATTGCTCACCACCCGCGCTCACCGATAACCAAGTAGCGATCCGTACTTCCTGGAACACGCCTGCCATTCATATACTGAGCATGACGTCACATGGTATGGAATACCCCGTTG
>NW_009199515.1:0-352 GCF_000690835.1 Fulmarus glacialis | reverse complement strand
TTACCAACATTCTTCTCATACTAAATCCAAAACACAGCACTAGGAAGAAATTTAACCCTATCCCAGCCGAAACCAGGACGGTATCCACCCCTAATTCTATACCATTTACGACATGCTTAGGTCTCACATTTTTCAATACATTTCACCACCATCTTTCTTTTTATATGTATATATACACACACAGAGATATCATTCCCTTAGCCTATGGGCCATCCCTCTAAAATGTCCATTGAGTTCATTTAGACCACGACTTTGGGCTCCATCTGTCATAACAGTCTCTCAGGGCCGGAGAGATGGTGTGTGGTGTTGGGACTGTTGCAGCTTGAAGCCAGTTCTCATTTCAGTACTGCTG
>NW_009199514.1:4571-4964 GCF_000690835.1 Fulmarus glacialis | reverse complement strand
CCCTTCCGATTCTCTCCCAGTCTTGCTGGGGAGGGGAGGGGGAGTGAGCGAGCAGCTGCATGGTATTTGGCTACCTGCCAGGTTAAACCACAACAACTGGTCCCAGTACGACCCCTGCGGGACACCACTTGTCACCGATCTCCATCTGGACATTGAGCCATTGACCGCTACCCTCTGGATGTGACCATCCAACCAATTCCTCACCCACCAGACAGTCCACCCATCCAATCCATACCTCTCCAGTTTAGAGAGAAGAATGTTGTGGGGGACGGAGTCAAAGCCCTTACAGAGGTCCAGACAGATGACATCGGTAGCTCTTCCCACGTCCACTGATGTAGTCACTCCATCATAGAAGGCCACTAGGTTGGTCCGGCAGAATTTGCCCTTGGTGAA
>NW_009199514.1:0-4059 GCF_000690835.1 Fulmarus glacialis | reverse complement strand
GCAGGAAGTGGTGGAAGAATTATGTGAGGAAGAATAAATCTCTTACCTAAAGACAGATATTCAATAGCAGTGCAAAAACCACACAGAGAAAAACACCATCCCCTCAGCTGAACTGCAATGAAGCTTCACATGCTTCACAACTTGCAGACGTTTAAACTACTTTCTGTTTTACGCAATAATTTGAGATCTGTTCACCTTTCCCGTCCTACAGGATTTGTTACAAAATAACCACAGGGTATGGGATCACCCTGAACTTAAATTATGACAGTGATAGTTCACAGAACATGCATCAATTGATATGAAAATTAGTGTGGAGAATAATACCTTTAATTACTATTTATCCTGCTTCATGAGTTAGTGGGAAATTATTTAGGACCTTTTTAATTAATAAAGTCACAGGCTGAGTTCATGACATAGGTCAATATTTTTATATAGGTCAATATATTTTTATTATGAGGAAGTTTTAACTGGAGATGTTTACTCTGATTATGTTACCCTAGAGAAAGAAAATCAATAATTTGTTACATGTTGCTCTACAAGATATCCAAATCAAATGTTTTTGAATGTTCTGTTCTTTGCATTAATGTAAGAATTTCAGCTCAGATCATCAAAGATATTTAAATATCTAAGTCCCCCTGATTTCAGTGTGAATTAGGTGCCCAAATGTCTATGACTTTCAATATTCTTAGATATGCCTTATTTAAAGTCTGAATTCTAATCCTTCAGTACTACGAAAAATGTTGTAGCACGACTTAGAGATGTTCTTAAGAAACTCTTAGTTTTCTGCCTCAAAGATAGTAATAACAACTTCTAATTAACAATAACATAATACAGAAGTCTAAACACTTTCAAAAAGTTGAAGTCTGAGTCTTGCAGTCTTCCGTGGCATATCATCATCACTGTTGTGAGATGGGTTCCACCTCTGTTGTCTTGGTGAGATATCTTTGGGCAAATAATGCCTCACTATCCTTTCTTTCTCCACTTCTGAGTGCATAAAGGTCTTTTATTTCACCATAGCTTGCATATAAATTCATGTAACTTCATGTAAATCCCTACTATGAGCTGTGCTATCCTCAGTGGGGCTATCTGGGAGAAGTGAGAGCCTTACTTACATATCTAATTAGTATTTCTTAACTTTTACCCTTCCAAGTAATCTTCATGTCTGCATTTGTTCCTTAAGACAAAATTGATTACTTCAGTCCCATTTAATCTTAAAGCACACCTTACTGTATTATTATCAGAGATATATTCCTTTTATTATGTAAGATACATAATCACTTGCTTAGCTTTGCTACAAGAGTGGTACCTCCAAGCTTCTCTGAATCTTCTGTTGTTTCACCTAAATTCATATTATCACACACAAACCCTTAATATGTTCTTATTTTCTTCCCATGAAACAATTCAAGAGCCTAAAACAACACAAACAGCTGCACAAAGAAACTAAGTCTCTCAACGAGATATGGAATGTATACCCTGTTTTGTAATGACACTATTCAGAACCCTGCTGATAGACAACAGAGCAAAGAGAAATAGCTGGCAGCTGCCACTTCACCGATAATTTCCCCATTACAGTTAGCAGTAAACGTTTCAGCTTTATTATACATTTAGTAGATATGTGATGTTTACAGGTAAATAATGTTTTTAATGCATTTCCTTCAACAGTAATGAGCAACTCTATTGGTACTCAGTTCTTCTACTCATCCAATGATTTCCAAAGGAAAAAGAACGACAACAACAAAACACCTTATCTTCCTTTAGCAACGATCTTCTTGAAGGCGTTGGAATTCTAAGGCCAATGCTCTAACAACATACATGCTCATTTATCCAATTGAAAGCTTCCTTAATTTTCTCAAGCTTTTTCTCCATTATTTTGATCCCCTTTCCTTTCAATGAATCAGACCAAAGATTTTATGTACGTATAACTCAATATTTGACATTTTTCTCTCCATAATACCGTAACAATATAACTCGAATATGTAATTTTCTCACATTTTTTTATTTACAGTCCTTTACAAGTTATAAGTTCAACACTGTCAGCCTAAATGTTACTTAGTTTTCATTCTATTTCTTTTAGGTAGAGGGGAGATCTTTCATTTGTAACACCATTATTCCAACATAACATTTTTTCTTGCATATATATTAAATTTAATTTTTAAAAAATCCTTCATCTTCCTTGGGATTTCTGAGCTGGATTCACACTTTGCCACACTGTTATCATATGAAGAAACTTTCTGACCATTGCGCAAAGTCAGTTTAATGTCACAGGGAAGCTCATGAAAAGTGATGCCATCTGCTGCTCTTCACCTTCCCCCTTTCCCCACCCCCAAAAAAAAAAAATCAGATGTATTGTTTACAAGAGCATTTGCAGTTTGATGTTTTCCTGTTTCATTGACTCTGGTTTTGAGTATCAACCCTTTCTGTCTCAAATCTCTTTTCCAGTGTTTTTTATTCTCTCTCTAATGTTCAGAGGCTTGTCGACATCCAGTAAGCTTCCATGGGGAGTGAGAGTCTCCTTTGCTTGGCAAGTTTCCACTATACTGGTAAGGGTTTTTTTCTGCATCTCCTTCACTCTCTGAATCTTTTGCTGTAGACTTCTTATCAAGGTTTCAAAATTTGTAAAAATGTCTTTTGGAGCTCAGATAATTAAAAACTCTGGTAAATTTCCCCCCCCCTCTTCTTTATAAAAATCTGTTTGTCATATAATTCCTTCTTTGATGTAAGACAGTACTTCTCATGGAAATATAATATGGATTCATAGTTATCTTCCTCTGCTAAAATTTACTTTAAATTATTAAAAACATTGGTGGCTTCAGTACTAGTTGTAGTAAAACGTAAGTCTATTGATAAGACATTTATATTCATGCCCATTGCTTTTAGAAACAGAATAAAGCATCATACCATTATTATTTATCTACCACATCTTCAAGATTATTCACCTTTGGAGGGCTTTAACTGACCTGTTCTTTCATCTAAGGTACTGTCTGAACAATGCTCCCAGAGCATACAGTTTAGAAGATGCTCATTGCAGAAAAGAGGGTTTGGTGTCTAAGTTCCTGTCAATTGGCATTGTATAAACTCTCTGTAATGCCACAGCCAGTCGAGAGTGGTTCCTGCCATTTCAAAGTTAATGACACAAGGCCCCTTTCGTCTTTGAGATTATTGGCTTTTGTTCCTGCAAAACATTTCACAGAATTGTGGCATTTTTTAAATGAAATGCATAGTCAGAGGGTAAACCTTCTGAATTTCAACCCAGGCATCCAAAGAATATGAAAACCATTGTTCTTGTTTCATGGCAGTGTTGCTACATTACACTTAAAACTTGATCCTCTTCACTGCTTGTATGAGTTAAGATAAGTTGTTCAGTCAGCTGTTTCTGGGTCTACTGTGTCTCAGCAAAGTGTAGTCACTATTCTTGGTGCTCTAGGAGCACTTTTGTCTGAAAACTTTCTTTCAATGAAATATTTGCTCTTTAGACCCTGGAAAATTGTATATTATTTCCTTAAGTGTATAGCACTTCCTTAAGTGCCTCCCTACCCATTAACTGCTTACAAATATGTTTGCAGACTTCTGTCAATCCTTGGCTTCTTGTTACCCATCTCAAATCTGATTTCTCTAAGTCCTAAAGTCCTGTTGGCATTTTCGTCTAGATGGATTTCTTCTTATGACAACATCTCCATCATTTACCAGCAGTCCTGGTTAACTGGGGAGGTCCCGGATGACTGGAGGCTCGCCAATGCGACGCCCATCTACAAGAAGGGCCGGAAGGAGGATCCGGGGAACTACAGGCCGGTCAGCCTGACCTTGGTGCTGGGGAAGATTATGGAGCGGTTCGTTTTGAGGGCGCTCACAAGGCATGTGTGGGACAACCAGGGGATCAGGCCCAGCCAGCACGGGTTCATGGAAGGCAGGTCCTGCTTGACCAACCTGGTCTCCTTCTATGACCAGGTGACCCACCTAGTGGATGAGGGAAAGGCTGTGGATGTGGTCTACCTGGACTTCAGCGAAGCCTTTGACACTGTCTCCCGCGGCGTTCTCTTAGAGAAGCTGGCGGCTCACGGT
>NW_009199513.1:0-21404 GCF_000690835.1 Fulmarus glacialis | reverse complement strand
AAGGGGGGAGGGGGGAGGGGGGACAGTAACCAGTAATGGGTAATTACTGACCAAAGTATTCAGAACTGCAAGTGAAGGTAGAGTGAGGTCTAGAACGAATGCGCAGTTCTGTCCAGATGACAAGCAAAATGCTGTGTATTTTGTAATATTTTTGCATTTTTAAATTCTTTGGTATAATTGTGTTAATGATGCTATGGGTGCTGCATAAACACTGTAAAGATACAGTAATGTTTCAATTATTTCTAATGATTATATTTCTGATTTTGTTTTCAGAAAGACAAATTGCTTCTGGTCTTGGGTTTGCTTGGAGAAACTATATTATATCACAAAACCAATATAAGTGCAGAACAGCCCGAGGTGATGTTGGTGCATCACAGAATGGCATTTATTAGCATTTCACTCTTCACTGTTAGATTGCTGCAAATACTTCTCCCTGTAGAAAAGGTATGCCATCACTAATTTTAAGTGAACGTCTTTTGGTTTTGCATTTTAAGAGGGCAAAAAGTGATACCTTCCTCAGTGGTTAATACTGGGAATATAGCCACTGGACAGAGAAATTAATCTGATTTACATTGGCTGACGTATGATCACAGGAGAACTTTGTCCGTTCTACAGTTATTGATGCATTCTGCAGAATCTTCTGCAGATTTCAGTCTTCAAAAATATTTTTAATACAGTTTTTTAATTAGTTTTTGAAATTCAATGTTCTTTTTCCTCCTATAGTGTTTTTTGTGTTATGATGCATGGTTTGCAAAGCTATGCTGCCCTCTGCTCGTTTATAGTATGCGTGCAAGTAAGACTAAATAAGACTAGAACTACATAATGTTTAAAATCATCACTCTTAATCTGATGGAACATAGTAAGCAATTATGTTTCATACATCCTAGTGATTTTAATTATTCTTTGCTTCCAATGCTCTTTAAAAGAAGTTCTTTTGTAGCTCTTGAGTTGTGGGTTGTGGGTCTTTTTTGTTTTTTCCTGTTTATTTCAGATGGGGAGGTCTGATGTTTGGAAGTTTTTGTGGGATGGAAGGTGTTAAAAGATGTTTAAACCTGTATGGGTTTACATTTTTTTTGATCAGTTTTTATTGCAGTGTGGCTCTTATTTAGACATTCTTTGATCTGAGTAGCAGATTGATTTTCAGTTACAGGCTTTTTGTCACAAATATTAAGTCTTTTAATATAAGTAGTCTCTTGTACCTGCAAATAAGTGTAGACATACTAATCTAATGACTTTATATAATTTTTGTCTTTATGTTCTTATGTACATCATATAAAATTTCAATTCTGTGTATGACAGGAGTTGGAAAAAAGTTATTGTATTTGAGGTCAAAATTTTAGTTGAAGGAATACTGAACACTTGCAGTAAAAAAAACACAAAACAACAACAACAGAAATTCCAGTTCTGAGTATGTGATATTACTATGTGGATTTGTAGACAGCTCTTTATTAAATACAGAAATAATTGTGATCTGTGTATTCTCTGCCATCTAGTGGTTAGACAGTAAATTGATCCTGGCCAGTGGTGTGTGTGATTGCTAGTACTGTGGCTGGATCATACACAATTTTTGTGACTAGTTGCAGGTCTGACATTAGGACTGGCATTTAATGAACTCTTAGTTTTAAAAAAAAAAAAAAAAAAAAAAAAAATTCTTCGTATAGAACTCATTTGATATGTGTTTCTTTCTCTAATTTTTAAGTAGCAGCAATATTGATTGTACTTGTTGAATAACTGCAAATGCTGTTGTTGGTTTTACTGTAATTTTCAGGCTGTTATTCTGACAGTTGTTTTCTTTTTCAAAGGCGAGTAAAGTTTTACAAAAGAGTTTGCTGAACGCGTTATTTCTTCTTTCTTTGGATGTGTCCTTCTCCTTGGAATACCCAAGCATTCATGAATCCGTTGCAGCCTATCTGGAGCAGATGAGTACTGAGAACTACAGTATTTATAAACGAGCTTCAGAAGCTGCATATTCGATCGAATGCACTTGTAGCTTTATGGTTGAAGTTCATAAGAAGGTGTGGAATTTTATTAAATAAAATATTTCCTGTAGGCAAATTTCTTTCCTCCACTTTCCTTTCTCTGTGGTAAAAACTATAGTCTAGCATAGCCGAAGAAAATCCATAAGTGTAAGTATTCTGTACCATGCAAGATGTAGTTAATTTATATTTGTTTTCACTAATACTACTCATGCTGTTTGTAAAAAATCTTATCCTAAGTAAAATCAAAGAAATAAACACTTGGAGATTGGAAGTGGGCAGAAGACTTTTTATGGGCAAAGAAGTATGAAAGAAGCAAATACTCTATTTAAATATATATAGTGTGTGTATGTATGTTGTCCATTATTTAAATAGTTCAGAAAATTTTAATTCCCAACTACTTGGCAATTGTAGCTCTAAAAAACAACTACTTCTGTTGTGAGATTTGTGTGTTTCACTTTGTTATGAAGACAGCTAATATACTTTGCTTTATTAGTTAAGAGATTCTAGCACGGTACCGAAATATTCTTCTCCATTATACAAATGGACAATTAATTGTGCAAAATACTTGTTCCATTGATACTAAAATGAATGAATAAAATACAGCAATATAAATGTAGTTCTATCTTAAATCTGCGTTAGTCTATCCTTTATATAAGCAGGTTCTGAACTTAATGGAAGCAATACTTTGCTCATAAAATACCGCTTGCAATGAAGTTAACTCCATCATATTTAAATGGCTCATGTTTAATGTATTTGGTAACCAAAAGTATGAAGACATATGAACTTAAATTTAAAAAAAAACAAAACTTGCTCTTTAATACTAATAGTGAATTGTTAAAAGTTTAATAGTTAAATCTTTCATTATACTCTTTTCACATAAAATGCATATTGATTTAAAAAAATAATAATAAGATTAAAAGCATAAAGTGTTAAAGGATGAGTCAATTCTTGAGCATTTTAGAAAGTGTTTTGAACAGTTATAGTGTTCATGCTGTGAAATGTTAGACAGACATTATTCCAATGAGTTTAATAGAAGTTTATTTGGATTCAGGAGCTGAAGGGTTTTCAGCTCCTAGGAGTAGGTTTTAAAATCTATTTGTTTGAAATCTATTGAATTTGTTAATCAGGTTAATTATAAACTTCTCTGTGAAAGGCTGAACCAAACCCTAGTTAGCAGATGTATTAAATGATGATTCTGCAAGGTTATGCAGTAACGTTGTAATCTTTTAATATTACTAATTCTGATAATTTTTTCTCTTCATTTTACTTCTCAGGGGGACAAGAATCTTTCTGATTTAGTAGAATTGGCAGATCAGGCCTTGAGTAGTCTACCCTACCATCAACACTTTCCCTTGCTTCAGGAATGCATTCACATATGCTCAAATATGTGAGTACATTACTATTTAAAACTCTTACTTGAGAAAATATAATCTTCTTTTATGGATAAACTTTCTCAAGTAGAAGCTCAACTTGTTTATTCTCTGTATTTGAACAATTATTTTCTTTTAGCCATTGAAAGGTCTCTTCTAAATAATTTGTGTCATTCTGTAGTGGATTTCTTGAAAATTGAATTTCGGGTGCTGAAAAACTAATGTTTTATTCTTTTCTGTGTATAAACTTTTATGATTTAGTGTGTGATTTACAAAGAAACAGTTTTAAAACACTTTGACTTGTCTTTCAAACTTCTATTTAATTCCTTTTTTCCAAGTGTATTTGTGAATTTTTATTTTACTTTCAGAAATCCTAAAGGACTTACTTTATGGTAGATGTTGTATATTACAATGTGGCATCTCATTTATTAAACTGCATGTTTTTATTGCTTTTTAGATTTTTCTATGTCTCTAGTTAGAGAATTTAAGTTGCCCTGTGGTGCCTGAAGAAGTTCTGTATTGAACACTTAATTAGAAATACAAAATCTTAATTTTATACTTAATCAGAATTTGATTTTAGGGATTTTTTCAAAGGAAACTACACTTAAGAGCTCTCCAATAAGTGTTTTTGAATTATGAAATGTCAAAACACTTTTCAGTGTTCTAATGCTTTTAGAATTAGTTGCTGTTTGAGTACTGTTTCACGCAACAGGAAATTCACTTCAATTTTTTGACTAACATCAATTCACTTTGTGATAGTGAGATGGACTTTTACCTCTACAAGGAAAAAATTCTAAAGCATAGAATTTTTTTTATAATCCTATACCATGATCCTAAGGGGCCTACTGAAGCTTAATAGAATTTTATTTTTTCAGATGAATATAAATGTTTGTCAGGCTCCTAATTTTGATGAGAGAATTTTGAAAAACTATGGTCTTTGATTACCTACATGTATAAAAAAAATAAATAAATGTACAAATGTGGAGATTGATGCTATGATTTTGGCAAATATTTTGTGATCTCTGAACTTCTGTCTGTCAAGTCATTCTTCAGGATGTGTACGTCTTCAGGAAGTATTTTTCAGAGATTATCCTGAAATTTAACAGGAAAATTTTTGTAGACATCTTTGGGTACTGTAAAATAAATAATAGTTAAATTAATTTTTTTCCATTTTTAGTTGGAAGTCTGCTGAGGCTAACTCATTGCTCCAGGCTGAAGGTCGGAAGGTGCTTCTCCATCTATTGTCTCATCCTTTGCTGAATATAAAAACTGAAGCCTATCACTGCTGTTTGGAAGTGGTTAAGGTTAGAACTAATGCTTACTTAATGCTCTTGGTGTTGTGCTAAATAATGCGTATTACATTATTTCCTCATTAAAAGCATTTTTAATGCAAATTCTGTTTATCATGTTGTATGCTGTGAAATATGTATAGGCCTGAGCTTGCAGTTTGCTGTTATATTTTTTGTATTAAATCTACTTGGTTAGGTTATACTTCAGGTACTACACTTAAGAATGATATGATCTCTAGAGGGGGAAAAACAGTGACTGAAAATTTTATTTTTTAAAAGGATTCTTAAAAATGCTGGTCACTTTGGTTTTTTGCTGCTGTTATATAGAAATATTTCTATTTCATTTTGCTTTTGAAAAGAATTCAGGTGTTCAGTTTTGCTTGTCTGCTGAAATGAGGTTCATAGAATCACAGACTCGTTTGGGTTGGGACCTTTAAAGATCATCTAGTCCAACCCCCTCTTTCACTAGATCAGGTTGCTCAGAGCCCCATCCAACCTGACCTTAAACATTTCCAGGGATGGGGCATTTGCAGCCTTTCTGGACAAACTGTTCCAGTGTTTCACTACCCTCATTGTAAAAAATGTCTTCCTTATATCTAGTCTAAATCTACCCTCTTTCAGTTTAAAACCATTACCCCTTGTCCTGTTGCAACAGGCCCTACTAAAAAGTTTGTCCCCATCTTTCTTATAAGCCCCCTTTAAGTACTGATAGGCTGCAATCAGGTCTTGCCGAAGCCTTCTCTTCTCCAGGCTGAACAACCCCAACTCTCTCAGCCTTTCTTCATAGGAGAGGTGTTGCATCCCCCTGATCATTTTTGAGGCCCTCCTCTGGACCCGCTCCAAGAGGTCCATGTCTTTCTTGTGCTGAGGGCTCCAGAGCTGGATGCAGTACTCCAGGTGGGGTCTCAGAGGAGCAGAGCAGAGGGACAGAATCATCTCCCTCAACCTGCTGGCCACGCTTCTTTTGATGCAGCCCAGGATACGGTTGGTGTTCTGGGCTGTGAGCGCACATTGCTGGCTCATGTCCAGCTTTTCATTCACCAGTACCGCCAAGTCCTTCTTGTCAGGGCTGCTCTCAATCCCTTCATCCCCCAACCTGTATTGCTACTGCGGGTTGCCCCGACCCAGGTGCAGGACGTTGCACTTGGCCTTGTTGAACCTCATGAGGTTCGCATGGGCCCGCCCTTCAAGGGTGGGCTATTCCCTTCGTAGCGATTTTTCACTTCCCTTTGTTTTTTTTGTTCATGGGTTTTTTTTGTGCCTGAGCAAAAATCATTTTGAGTTGACTGCTCTTCTGCTTTTTGCAAGGATGTTTACTGAAGGAAAAATAAAACAATAAAGTATTAATTATATAATGACACTTTCAGAATAAAAATTTTTACCTAAATTATGCTTTAATTGCTTAGACCTTATAAAAAATATGAAAGAAAAATACCTCTTTTTTCCTATGTGTAAAACCTTGGGTTGTGTTTAAGAACATGTAAGTCCTTTTATGTACTCATTGTTTTAAAGCATTAATATGTTGTTGTTTTGGTGGGGGTTGGTTTTTTTTTGATTTTGTTTTATATGGATATTTTGTCACTGCCTTAGTTTTTTATAAAGATAACCCAAGGGATGAAGGGTGTGAACATTCTAAAAGTATGGCTGCACTCTATATTAAGAATGGCAATGTCATATTCATCAGGTCATTTTGGGTATTCAGTAATTTTGGCTCAGAAAATAAAAATCACTTTTCCATTCTGATACAATACTTGTTGTAATTCTTATTTTCTGTAATGGACGTCAGCTAAACTTATTGTGCTTGTAGCACAATTCACTAATGTACAAGTCTTTCACAAAAAAAATCCTCTATCTTCACTGAATGACACTTCTATCTTTTTGTGAGATTTTTACCTGCCTGTTTTAGGTTTTGCTTATTTTAATGTAATACCAAACAACATAGAAGGTTTGTCTAATTTATTTTCACTATTATTTAAAATAAAAACAAAATTATTTTGTATTTCTTAGTCCTGTGTAGCAACAGGAATTTTCAATCAGTGATCTATAAAAGTGGTGTTTCTTCCAGGGCTGTAATGTTCAGCTTTCAGAACTGTAGTCTTCCAGACTGCATGGAGAAAGTCTTTCACTGGATGACAACTTCAGGCTATAAAACAAGATGTAGTAGTGGAGACCATCTTGAATTTTAAAACTAACCAACTTCATTTTTACTGAAGGACTGTTTAGGTATTCATAATATTGCGAAGCCTGTGTCTTCAATCTGCCATGGAGTACATTTTCTTCTTCATCCAAAAGTTTTATATGAAATCTGTACATTTGGCCTTCAGGAAGATAAGAATGAGGTACTGTGTTTAGTAGCTATATTTATAAGTTGATGTGCATGCAAAGTAGGTGTTGATATTCTCCATGGTGGTCTGAGGCTTACCTGAAGTTTTGACTACATATGGTTTCTTGTATATAGAAAAGCTATGCAAACAGTGAAGTTGCAGTAAATGGAAAGACTTTTTTATGATGAATTCAGAGACAAAATAATGTTCTAAGCATAGGATGCTATTAAATGTAATAAATACCAATGAAAAATGAGGTAAGCTATGTTTTTTTTAATCTTTTCCTGTAATATATTCAGTCCTAATAAAATGTGCATATGATGAAATAGTATGTATGATGCTTTACATTTATGGAAAACATGAAGTCGCAAGTCTTTGTAAAGGTGGGATGACCTCTGAAATGTGTGCATTGGTTGAGGAGCAAAAAGACATTTTAAATCTGCACTGTCTTTGCTATAAAAATCTGTTTCATCACTACAAACACATCTGTGTTTAAATTTAATTACCTGAGTATTATAGAAGTGTTTTATAGTATCATAGAATAGGACCAAATTTCCATTGGGTTCATTTATACGCATGAATGCTGAACATATATCCACTATTTCCTAGCTTACATATAAAGCGAAGTAGGGAGTTCTGAGAGGGGGGAAAAATTAGTTAGGTTATTTGTAACTACTTTATAGCTGATCTGTAAGGTCCCTACGGTCAGAGGGGAAAGAATATTGACGAACACTTTTTTTTTTTTTTCAGCTTGTCTCCTGAAACGAGATTTTTTTTTTTTAACACAGTACTGTGCACAATTCCATTTAGAAGTGATTTTTTTAGATGTAAGCATTTTAAAAGGAGAAGTAAAATATCTTTGATAATGTGCTATATATTTGTATTTGTACTTTGTAAGTAATTTATCTTTTCCAAGGAAATAATTTATTTTGTTTGACTACTCCCTTGAATGCCGTATTAAAAAGACTGCCAGTTTCCTCTTGTAGTGATTGGTCAAGCGTAACAAATAGACTTCAATTGATACTGAATTTGGAAAGATCATTAAGAGAATGCATGTTTACAAAATTATCTCATTTTGTTCTCTTTACCTCATAATGCATTCTTACTATTCTTCTAACAAAATATATAATGAACATCATATCCAAGCATATTTTTTTTTACTTCTTGGATGTATATCTGCTACTTAACTATCCATAAAGCATCAGTTTAATCTTTCAGGCATGTGACAATGAGAAGAAACTGAGAAGAACCTTGTATTCCAAGGTTGGGCTTAAGAATTGCCATGCGATTTTACAAATCCAATCTCTTAAAGATAGGCTAGAGTGATATTATTAAAGGCTGTTCTTGTTGCCTGGGGTGAGAGGATTTTTAGCTCTGGCATAAAATGTAGGTTTTCAGCTGCTAAAGGTAGGTGTTTTTACACTATGGAAGGAAGAGTGAATTCTGAGAAGCTGTTTTTGTTCTCCCCCCCTCCCCCCCACCCCCCGTTCCCATTGTAATAATAATATTATCTTGTAAATACTTTAATACTGCATATAGTATACATTACATACTGTATACAGGATACATTAATACAGTATAAGTGCTGCATCATATATCTTTTTTCCTTTTTGATAAAGAGCTTCGGATAAATTAATGTACAATTTGAAATATTTGGTAACCTTCTTAGTCTGACTGTTTTCCTCAAGAAAGTGAAATGGCCATGTAACAGGCTTTATGTCTCTCTTCTTCCTGTATCTTCAGAAGACTGGGAATGAAATGCCCCAGAAATGTAGGGTCAGGAAAGAAAATAAAAGGAATTTGTTTTACTTTGCAGGATATAGGGACCAATAAGTGTATAAGTTGAAATAATGATTTCTTTTATTTGAGAAAAGACAAACCAGAGTTCTAAGGGGAAAATGATTGGGTGCTATTTAGGCAGAACTGTGTGTTTTCTCTGAGACGCTTTTCTAACAAATTAGTGTTTAATGTGGTGGACAATTTAAAAGTAGCGTTCTGCAGTGACAATATTTTGTCTGTAGATCCTCTTTGAGATGTGTTTGTATAACGTTTCTAATTACAGCATTGACAAACTGACCTAGACACATCAGCAGTTGCATTAATTTTTTTTTTTTTGTTATTGAGCAGGTGAACTCTACAGCCAAGGCCATTCTGATGTATCTGTTACAGGGACGATTGGTAATGGCAGTATTGACTTGGAACAAGTTTATTGAGGCCCTCTATCCTGTCCTTCCTGTTTTACAGGTACTTCTAAGTGCTTTAATCTGAATTTGATATATGAAATCATGTAAACAGCAACACTGTCATGTTAAACAACAAACCTAAGCAGCAGGTGGAAATATTCACCTAAGCAGCAGGTGGAAAATAGATTAACAGTAATATACCTATAGACTTGTTTTGTCAGATGTCAAACGGAGAAATGTTTTATAGGGGTCCTAATGCTGGTCAAAGTTACTACTTTGAATTTGTAGACAAATTTTAGCCTGGTATTACTAGAATGTGAAACTTTAAAATGTTATAGTAGAAATCAGCAAGTATTGACTGGAACTTAAATGGTTTGAACATATGAGTGGATAATCCAAGTATAGATTAAAACATTGCATGCTTTTTAAAATTAGTTAATAATTATTAGAATGTCCCCCATACCTTAAATTTGAAAATTGTAATTCCTCTGTGATGGTTATATCATTTCTGATCAAATATGCACTCAATAAATAGCAATAGGTATCAGCTGTTTTTTCTGTATATTTTGATGTTTGTTTTTTGATTTGTTTGTTTCCAATATTATTAGAAGTATCAACAGTCAGTATTATCCTTAGACCTTAGTCTTCATATCTGTAACTGTCCAAATTTTCTTTCCATTATCTTTACTCTTGGCTTGATCTAATGGGAACTTTTGCCTTTCTCAGTCTGATTTTCAGCCTAATTGCTCCATCCAAATTCTTTATTGTTTTTTATCTAGTGCTAGAAATTTCCCTTCTATGATCTGCCTGTAGTCTTCCAGGTTAGACATTTTGCTGCACCTATTTGATGTCTGTTTTTCCTGATGTCTGTTTTGTTGCCTTATTTCTGTCTTTTACTTAACTTAGCTAATACATCCAAGTATACTTTTTTTCCTCCAAAAATATCACTTTTGATAATTATACCTACTTATTCATAATCACTGCTATATATTCATTTGTTGCCTGCACCGCAGTATTACCACAAGTTGAGAAAAATGCTTATGTAACTTAAGCCCTTAAATAAACTGCACAAAAATCAAGGCAAAAATAGGGAGAAATTGCAAATAAGGTGGGCCATGAAATAGAAGGCTCAGACAGAAAAATATGCAGAGGAAATACACTGAGAACTTGAAAGTGGTGGGAGAAAGGTTACTTCAGAGCTTTCTCTCCCAGTAATGTCAGCTTTTCTGTGTTACCCGCATACGTATCTTCCATTGATATTCAAGATCAGGTAGGTGGGGGCTTAATACAAGCTGTAGGCTAAACATGTGAGAAAGAACTTACCCCGTTGTCATTTTTGTGAGTAGAATTATCCTCTATACTACAGCCTGTAGTGGCTACATACAATAGATATTTGAGCAGAGCATACCAGAGGCCTATATTTACCCAACGCATATAAAATGCCTTATATTTTATTCTACTGTTTAAATGTTTGCAGTTTCATTGCTTGACGTAACTGATTTTGGTTTGTCTTAGTTGTGTGTGAAAATGCTTTGACTAAATATCTGAAAATAGATAGGATTTAATGTTTTGAAGTAACTTTCTTGTAGGGACAGAATTTGAAATGGAAACTGACCTTACAGAGCGGCATCATGTTAATAGATTGAAGGGTAAATCTTCAGGTGAAAGTACCTCTGGGCCATGTAAAAATCTTCATTTTGATATGTATATAGGATAATTTACGCATTTTTAGACTTGTTTTTACAGAGGAATATTAATCTGCAGAAATTGAATGTTTTCTTAAAAGTTACTGCTTTTTTCTGGGGGGTGTTGCTCCTTCTCCACCCTCCCTTAGCCCCTAAAAAGTGAATTACCTTGTCTAATTTGCTAAGTTAGTAAGCAGATTTTTTTATTTTTGGAAATTTTTGTTTGTTGTTTGTTTGTTTAGGGTTACACTGACACAAAGGATACGCTAGGTAACTGTATCCTCACTTTGAGTGAAACAACCTCTGACAAAGGAGAGGGTATTCTCCCTAGAACTACTAGACTACGGGCCGCTCTGCGTCTTCTCTTCTCAAAAAAGCAGTTGTAAGTAATGCCCTATAGTATTTCAGCATGTCATCTAATGTTGATGACAAAAATATCTACTCTAAAAAACTAATTTATTATTATGCAGTGGGTTGATTTGAAAGGTAGATAAATCAATATTGAGTTGAGTAAGTACTTCCCGCTGACTGTATTAATTTTATAAACTAATTAATTTTTAACTATACAACTGCAGTTTTCCGGTATGAGGACTTTATATATTTATTTTAATTGTTTACTCCTATAGGGTTCGTTCTATAGCGCTTAAACATTTAACATTCCATCTTTTGAATGAAGAAGGGGCAAACCTGAAACGCCCGCATCTGCATGGTAGTGTGCTTTCCAGCATTTCAAACTTATTTATTATAGAAAGAGCTATTGAGCTAAAATTGGATGATAAAACAGAGTCGATATTTAAGGTGAGTAAACTCTGTCTAAATATTGTATCGTTGATCAGCTTTTCTACCTGCCCAGTCACTGAAGTTATCACTTTCTGAAGGTTGCAATATTTCATACAAATTGGCTTGCTTCATAAAAGGAAATCTGTTCATATATTCTTTCCATGTAAACTTAAACAGTAGTTTTTGTGCTACCATATGCAACAATAAGAAAAGAATGCCTTCTTTCTTCTTTTTTTTTTCCGCAGATAAGTTAACAGCAAGACTTAACTTGAGTACACGGAGCATAGGCCTGCTCTGTTTACAACATTGTGCATGGGTAGAGTCTGATTTTTCTCACATAGAGCTTTTTCCCCACAAAATCAGTTTTTACTGAAACAGGCACAAAAAATATTTATTATGAAGTATTCTAAAACAGATTACAAATGTATGTCTGTGTTTTCTTAATATTGCTGCTTTTGCAAAGTGAAAAACAAATCAGAAGTTTTCCCATAGGTCAAATACTTGTATCTCTCTTGTTTTTCTTTTTTTATCATCTCCCCTCCATTCTCCTTCCTCTGTACCCTCAACGCTTTCAGATAACAACATAACAACAATATGTTAAACAAATGCTAAGAGGCTTCCCCTCTGAAAAAAAGTATTCTGACCACTCATTGTACACTTGATTTATACTCTTCCCCTGCATCCTTCAAAAAGTTAGGACCTGAAATTTGTATGGATATGTAGGATTATTTAAATTACTCTAGCCCTATTGCCATGAAAAAGTCAGTCCCCTTTACAGGCTTAGAAGCATAGTCTAGCATTTCTGTGTAGCGTTGAGCTTTCTGTACTCCTGCATAAATTAAGCATTATTTGTTAGGAATCTGCTTCTTTTGTGCGCTAGAAACTATTGTCTTGTTATATTCCGCAGGTATTGTTAGAGATTTGTTTTAAAAAGATTATAACGTAATCCTTTCTTATTACATGCATGTGGAATCTAGTCAAATACATTTTAATAAGGAATTTAGATCTTTTTATTTTCTACTTTCTGTTAGGAAATTTGACTGGCTACCTTGTTTCGTAGTAGTGTACTGGATGTAAATCTAATACAGTTTTACTTTTAGGCAGAAACTATTGGAAAGCTGTATGACATCTTGACTTCTCATGCTGTTGACCTAGTTTTACGGAAGTCTGCAGCCGAGCAGCTAGCTATCATTTTAGAAGGTAAAATTCTTCACTGTAATTGTGGAACATAAAGTTCTTATGGGAAGTTATATAAGATATTTAAGAGTATACTGTTCAAGACGCTACTATAGTCAGATAATAAAACTTTGAAGAGGCTTGCCTTGGTAGAGTAGAGCTGTACTTGTTCTGTTGATTAGCAATTTTGGAAACTTGTTCTCAACAGCAAGAGTTTGTGATCTGGCAGAAAGACATCTAATACTAAATTGGTGCAGAACCAGTGATTCTTACTGTCTTTTGTTTTTCCTACAGATACCAAAATGCATGGCATTGTGAAAGAGTTAGGTGTGATAGAAAAGATTTTGACTTACCTTAGTGAATGTATACATGTGGATGGCAAGGTAAAACTATTCTTACAAGTTCTTCTGCAAGCATTGCACAGCATGACAGTGGTAGAATTTGCCTTTTTCTGCACTTATAACACTAATCTTTGTGCATTAATTCTGCACAGAACACAAATGTCTAGTAACAATTGTAATTGTGATATGTAGTTTGTTTATTATATTTTTGATAATGCTAAGATTCTCTTAATGAAAGAAGATTGGTTTGCCTACCTGTGAAAACAGTTAGCCAGAGAACTGTGTTTGGTGTGGTTCAGAAATATACCAGAATTACCCTGCAGCTTTCTCAGTAGAGACCAAAAAAATATTTTTTAATGACCTTAAAAAAAAAAAAACTGTTACATTGTATATCATAGCCTCTAAATTTAAGTCCTGAAGCAAATTATAATTAAAAATGAGGATGTTATTGTAAATGGGAATCTACGTGTCAGATCGAGTTCCAGGTATAAGTAATTTTCTGACCGGTAGAAGATCACCTCACCAGGGAGAATCTCAGGAGATAAGATCACATTTAGAGTTGAGTGTATATTTGTTGTAAATGACTAAGCTTTCCGTTTTTGTAATACATCTAATCTGATGCTTGAATTTTTCTGAAATTCATTATTTAAAAACATTTTTGCAAGCTTATTTAGGCTATAAGTTGCTCAGCATCACTTCAGTGGATAAACTTTTTGCATATTTCTTAGTTTGCTTGCATAGTATTGTTACAGCAGTCCAATAGTCCAGACCTTTAGTTATTTTAAGAAACCGTGAGAATTTTTATATAGTAATGACTTCTTTCCCAAAAATGTACAAGAGAAAAGAACTGCTTGATACTTAGTGGAATTCCTCTTATTTGTCAAATTAATGAAAATGATATTCTTCTTCGGTAATGGTAATGGTTTTCTCCAGATTATCAGTATCTAAGATTATTTTATGCCTGTAGCATTAAGGAATGTCTAGTCCAGTTTATGATAGCTTGAATATGAGTACTTTTGTAAACCACTGAAACCCAGTTGGAGAAATTGAAATATTGGGTTCTCCAGGGTTTTTTACTGAGTTTTTTTTTAATGTCAGTTTTTTTTAATCTTATCTTTTCTAAAGCTACAGAGTAATGAAACTATTGTTTTGTTTTGTTTTGGATAGTGAGTAGACATTAGCATAATTACTTAATAATACAGAAATACAGGCATGGGAAATATATTGCCTTAAGCAGATCCTTCATAGCCAGTAAGAGTCTAGAATAAACTTTAAAATAATGTTTTTAGCCCTTTATAAACTTTAATTTAATCCAGGAAGGGCAAAGGCAACAACTCTCTAGGGGCTGTGACACTTTTCTTTTGCATGTATGGCTTGTGGAACGTAGGAACTTTATACTAAACAGGATGTTCAAACTTTACATGATGAAAATTGCAGAGTATTTTAGAGGAGAAATCTAGAATTGCACATGTTGAACAATGAATGGTTCAGATCAAGTCAGCAGGAGAGCGTAAGCTGACAGCTGTATATGAAATTCCACTTCTTCAGGTGCTAGCATTCAGAAATTTGTTCGTCGGCTCTGTGTTGATAGAAGTTTTGGATCCCAAATGCTCTGCTCTGTAAAATAACTGTAAAATCTTTCCTCTGCAAAATGACTAAGCAGTCTGACTCCTGTCTCTTGAACACAACCAGTAAAGGTCCCATCCTTAGCTCCCTCAAGCTCTGACAGTTCAAACTACTTCCCAGGAAAATGAGCTATCCGCCAGAATAGAAATTAAAAGAAGTAGGAGCACTGCTTACCTCTTGTTTGATATAGCTTAGCCTAAACACAAAGTAGTGCTAGTTTCATTAGGTCAGAGAAAGAACATGTAGGTTTGATCAAATAAGTCATTAGGACACTATCCTGAGGGAATCTAGCCCAGATTCTGGTTCTCCTCTAGAATGTTTTTTTTGTTTCATCCTAAAATCAATAGAAAAGAAAAACAAACAAAAAAACCAAACAAAAAATGTTGCATGTTCTTAGAAAAATGGCTACCAAGAAAAGGATAAAGGACGTAGTAGATGGAAAAAGCACCATTAAAATAAGGCTTTATATATAGCTGTGCAAAACACACTTTCCATACTAAATAGGGCTTTTGTTTATTCAATATTAAACTAAACTGTATTTGGTGATGCAGTTTACAAAACAAAATTTAAAGGCAGAACCTCAGACAAGAAAAGTAATGGTACTGTGAAAGACATACTGTAACATTCTTAGGAGCAGTGACTTTGGTCATATTTTTGGCCGTTCACTGGTACTTTAACTTCTAGCAAGCTGCTTTCCCATCTTAGGTTCCTGATCTGAAGGTTTGGGACACAGAAAATGAATGTGATTATTTTCATTTTTAAAAAAAGAATAAGCTTATATGGTTGTAAATATTGGGGGTTTTTTGGAAAGCCCTCAGCTCACATGCTTCTTAAAAATACATATTTTGGAAGCAAACATTATAATTGTGTTATGATGCCAGAGACCAATAAAATGACAATCAATTACTAATAAAATAAAACTAGAAGTGAATAAGTATTTTCTAATGAATATGCAGTTATCATCTGGATGAAAAGTGCTTGTCTAAGAAAGTTCTAGGTTTCTCTACTATAAATGATGAATGTATTGCTTCATAGTATGACAGTTTGTATTAAGCATCTCATAATAGATTGTCCTAATTGTTATCTGTATTTAATTTTTTTCTCTGTTCCTGCAGTTTATGGAATCCATAGTGTTACCATGTCTAACAGTCTTACGCAAACTTGTATATGCTGATCCAGTTGTTCGTCTGTCCCTAGCACAGCAATCATCTTTACTGCTTTCGCTATTCAGAGGTAAAGATTCTATTTTGACTTTAATACATACGTGGAAAGAAAATGCGTGAAATATGGTTAAATGTTTAACCAAAAGCCTTCTTAAGAACTTTGGATCACTTCAGAGTCTCTAATATTTAAAAGATAAATCATTGTGGGCTAGTGTTACCCATGTTGTGGCATCTGTTGAAGATGTTGGCAAAATGACTGTGGGAATCAGTTGTTTTTAACCAGTGTTCTTCTATGTATTACTAAATATCAATGTTTTCCTAACATATTTTTAAATATCTTTATTTTATTCAGTTTCCCTGATATTCCAAAATGATCGTGCTGTTTTAACTGAAACTACAGTATTGCTTTGTCTTCTGTTGTTTGATGAAGTAGCAAGAACAGAAACATGGTATGAAAAAATCAGTTATTTAATGGCATATTCTCTAGTAAAAATTTAAGGTTTTAATGAAAATAAGTTTTTATATATATCCAAACGAATTATAACCCAAACTTTTATGTATCCACAATTGCATATTTGTAGGCCAAACAAATTGTTTCAATATTTGGATTGCATGCTGTATAGGTCTACTTGGCATATATTTGCAGTATAAATACTTTGTACCTAAATTTTAATTTTAAGTTTACATTAATTTTCAAAAAACCCTGATTGGTCTGTAATCCATCTTTTCCATAAATGGAAACTACACAAATCAAATAGCTAGGTGTAGGTATGTTTTTTTTTAACTTAATTAGAATTCTCCTATTTACTTTGGCTTTTAAGTGTAGCAGTTGTCCTTACAACAACAGACCTTATGATATTTTATTATTTGAAATCTGCATATACTTCAGAAAAGAATATGCTTTTAGAATTCGCACACATAAAATATACTGAAAAGAATTACGATGCATATTTTTTCTCTAACAGAAAAAAGGAAACAAGCATGTGCTTTGCTATGTTATCTTTAATTTCATTTTTATGTGCAGTATATCTGCAACAAGTGTTCTGTATGTGTGTGATCTAAGAACTATCTTAATATTGCATAATTATGAAGAAACATTGTTTATTAATACAAATTATTCATTAATGGGTTACTAAAGAGCTAGCTGGAGGAAAAAATACAACTATATCTGAATAATAAAGAATAAATGTAGCATTAGTAGAAAATCGAAGCTTAAAATAGGGAATAATAACTATAACTTAATCTCTTGCAGGGCTGATGGCATAACCAGTAATGATACCGGCCTACCTGCCTTCAGTTTACCTGTTGCTGTTGTTAGAAGGTATGCATGAGTCTTGTTGTTGTTGTTGTTGTTGTTGTTTACAGTTAACTTTGCTTCTTTCCGTTTGCTGTACTTTCTGAAGTATGGAGGTGGGAGAATGAAGGGAGACATTTGATGTTAAATCCAAAGTTGTCTGCATTTTTAAACATGGAGTTTTTTCTCCAAGTCTTTGTTCTCTGAAAAAGAGGGTTTTTTTTAGGTATCATCTCCCAGTCAGGATCACTGCTCATCATGTAGTTAGCCCTAACACTGTTGTGGTGCCATTGTCTTCTGAGTGTTTGACTACGAAACCTGTGTCAGATATGCTTAAGATGGCTTGGAATCTGTCGTGGTACCATGGGATTGAAAACCTATTGCAACTGATAAATTATGAGAAGGAAGCAGAAACGTAAGCCATTTTATCTTGATTTTAAATCCCAATATATTTAAATTAAATTAGTGTTCTATCAATTTTAAATAGGTTTTCAACTTCAAACAGCAGTTCAAGTTGTTACTGGTTTGAGAATGCTGTCTTTTTAAATGTAAAGGATCACATCCCAAGAGGTTATAGATATGTTGTCACAGCTAATGTTTTACTTAAATTGCATTTATACATGAAGTCTAGAGCTTGATCCAACTTTTATTGATGGTCAGACTCATTTCAAACAATTCTAAATGGGCTCTGTGGCTGTTTTTCTTTGTAGTTATTGTGGTTTTTTAGGGAGCTACCTTTTTTCCCCTTTATAGTTGCATGACTTACTTTTTCTCTTCTCTTTCCTTCTATGGGGATTTAAATTTCAAATAATTATTCTTTTTAATGGTAATATAAATAATTATGGTAGATAATGAAGAAAATTCCCTTTACATCCTTTGGTTAGCTCTTGATTAAGCATCATTTCTCTCTTTGAGACTATTTTGTATACAGAACTCAACGTCAAAGAAGATTCTTGATTTAATAGGGCTGAAATGCTGTATCTCTGTCCATCTTGACAATTTTTCCCTTTTTGCTTGTGTCCTTTAAGGGGTCCTGCAAGTTTTATTAGTAAATAGTGTGGTTATGAGCCATTGGAAACTTTGCAGTTGTTGATTTGATAAATCATTTTCATTTTAAGTTCCCTCAAGCAAAACCAAAGCAATCCCTTAAAAAGAAAATAGGAAAATAGTATATAGTCCAAGTGGCCAACGTTTACAATAGTGTGGAGGAAAAGCTCATTACAAAATATGTGAAGAGCACCTTTCAAGGAACTTTTTGAGAGGTGCCATTTTTCCAAAGAACCCAAACAGCTCAGGATTTAAATGTGGTGGGGTTGTTTGTCATTGTTGTTGGTTTTAGATTTTTGGAGGGACGGGGGGAAGGAGGAGAAAGGATTGGTTAACAAAAATAAATTTTTAAGGCAATTTGTGTTCTCATTTGAACTGGTAAATGAAGGAGTCAACACTCACTGAAATAGTTTGTAAAGATACTGGCTGTTAATGATTTTTCATTTATGCCTTTTCAGATTTTTAGACTCGCTAAAACTATCCTCAGAAGACATTCTTATACTCAAAATAACTCACACAAACTATGGACTGCAGGATTGTCTTAATTCAATCATTCGGGCAGTATCCCACAGGGATGTTAGGGCTGCTCTCACTAGGCTTAATTTTTACATTCTGAATGACAGACTTGCATTAAAATGCAGTCCTGGGTCTTGTGGAACCACTTTGAAGAGCTTTGTTTGGCAAAAAGCAATAAACAGGTAAGCATATTGACTACAGAAATCCATTGGAGATTATGATGCTTAAATTGTAAATTTCCTATTTTTTTCCTATTTTCAAATTTATGGAATTGATTGTCCATGCACCTCTGATTCTGATATATGTGTATGTTGTTCCCTCTATCTGCTGGAGGGACAACACAGCAGGGCATAAGCAATCCAGGAGGTTCCTGGAGAGCATCAGTGACATCTTCCTGATCCATGTGACAGAGGAGCCAACAAGGAGAGATGCTCTGCTGGACCTCATGCTCACAAACAAGCAAGGGCTTATTAGGAATGTGAAGGTCTAAAGCAGCTTTGGCTGTAGCCACCATGAGGTAGTAGAGTTCAGGATCCTGAGAGGAAGGACGAGGGCAAAAAGTAAGATGACAACACTGGATTTCAGGAGAGCAGACTTTGGCCTCTTCAAAGATCTCATTCTTAGTGTCTGATGGGATCAGGCCCTGGAGGGAAGAGAGGCCTAAGAAAGCTGGTTAATATTCAATGATTGCTGCCTCCAAGCTCAAGAGTGGTCCATGCCACTGAGCAGAAAGTCAGGCAAAAATGCCAGGAGGCCTGCATGGATGAACAAGGAGGTCCTGGCAAAACCCAAAGATAAAACGGAAGTCTACAGAGGGTGGAAGTAGGGACAGGTAACTTGGGAGGAATATAGAGACATTGCCTGACCATACAGAGGTGCAGTTAGAAAGTCTGAAAGCCCACCTGGAATTAAATCTAGTGAGGGATGTCAAAGGCAACAAGAAGGGCTTCCGTAAGTACATAGGTGACAAAAGGAAGGCTAGAGAAAAAGTGAACTTGCTGCTGAATGGGGCAGGGGCCCCAGGGACACAGGACATGGAAAAGGCTGAGTTCCTGAATGCCTTCTTCACCTCAGTCTTTACTAGCAAGGAATTGAATCCCAGGCCCCAGAGACCAGAGGGAAAGTCTGGAGCAAAGAAGACATATCGTTGGTGGAAGAGGATCAGTTTAGTGTAAGCAAACTGGACCATACATAAATCCATGGGCCCTGAAGGGATGCACTCGTGAGTGTATCCTGGCTGATGTAATTTCATGTCCACTTTGATGGTAAACTGGCTGAACGGCCGGGCCCAGAGGGTGCTGATCAGTGGCATGAAGTCTAGTTGGAAGGCAGTAACTAGCAATGTGCCCCAGGGATCAATATTGGGTCCAATCCTGTTCAACATCTTTATTAATGATTGGGATGATGGGGCAGAATGTGATTTTGCTTATATTACAAAACTGGGAGGAGTGGCTGATGCGCCAGGGGGTTGTGCTGCCATCCAAAGGGACGTTAGCAGACTGAAGAAGTGGGCTGACAGGAACCTCATGAAGTTCAACATGGGGAAGTGCAAAGTCCTGCACCTGGGTAGGAGCAACCCCATGCACCATGATATGCTGGGATTCACTAAGCTGGAAAGCAGCTTTCCAGAAAAGGACCTGGGAATCCTGGTGGATACCAAGCTGAACATGAGCCAGCAATGTGCCTTTGCAGCAAAGAAGGCTAATGGTATCCTTGACTGCATTAGGAGGACTGTTGCCAGCAGGTTGAGGCAGGTGATCCGTCCTCTCCACTCAGTACTGGTGAGGCCACACCTGGAGTGCTGTATCCAGTTCTGGGCTCCCCACTACAAGAGAGACATGGACATACGGCGTCCCAGCTGGGCTCCCCACTACAAGAGAGACATGGACATACTGGAGGGAGTCCAACGAAGCACCACAAAGATGATGAAAGACTGGAGTATCTTTCTGTATGAAGAAAGGCTGAGAGAGCTGGGACTGTTTAGTCTGGAGAGGAGAAGGCTCAGAAAGGGGTTCTTATCAAGGTGTATAAGTACCTGAAGGGAGGGTGCAAAGAAGATAGAGCCAGGATCTGCGGTGCCTTGCCCAGTGACAGGACCAGAGGCAATGGGCATACACTGAAACACGGGAGGTTCCCTCTGAACATCAGGAAACACTTTTTTACTGTGAAGGTGACGGAGCACTGGCACAGGTTGCCGAGGGAGGTTATGGTGTCTCCATCCTTGGAGATATTCAAAAGCTGCCTGGACTTGGTCCTGAGCAACCAGCTACAGGTGTCCCTGCATTAGCAGGGGGGTTGGACCAGGTAACCTCCAGAGGTCCCTTCCAACCTCAGTGATTATGTGATTCTGTAATTTACATACACAAAACCAGCAAAATTAAGAATGCTGTATTTAAAATAAAGATTTAAAATGCATAGGTAGGCTTTGCTACTATTATTAATTGCTAGTATTTAATAGCTAATTACCTTTTTTCTTTCCTGTCTGTGGCCCTGTTCAGGTTTTTCTACCTTTTACTATATGCAATTTCATGTTTACTATATGTAAATACACTTTTTAATATACATAGCAATTTTATATTATAATAATACACAAGAAATGTATAATAGTATATAACTTAATATAGTCAATAT
>NW_009199512.1:1762-3370 GCF_000690835.1 Fulmarus glacialis | reverse complement strand
CTTTGCTGTAGGATCCTCTCCCTGCAGTCTGTCAGTCAACCATGACATTCCTCACCTCTGTGGTCCCCAGCAGATCCCCATCCTTCTCCACACTGTGCTCCTCCTCTCTGCGTCCCATCCTCCTCCTCTCCAGATAGGTGTCTGCAGTTTTCCCAACTTATGGGCTGTCTTTCTAACACAGCAAAGTGGTCAGTTGTTTTTTTCTTTAAAAAAGAGACAAAGTGGATCCTAAGAACAAGCAAGTTTGCCTGGGATGATGGCTCTAGTCGTCCTCTCCAGCCAGCTTGGAGTGGGTCTCTGCTGCAGAGAGCTCAGGCTGTGGCTTAGCTATACTGACCTTATCTAGGCTTGCTCTCTTTGAGGAGGTGTCCTTGCTGGGATTTCTCTCCCTCACTGTACACACGGTTTCTGATTGCTGCTGGATATAAAGTTTTGTCTTAAAAGGCTTCTTTCTTCTTGTCTTATTCAAAGAATTGTTGGTGGCTCAGCTGTCAGCTCTGTACACTCGGATCCTGGCCTCCCTCCTCCGTGCAGGCTTTGGAAGGTCCCCAAGTCCATGAAGCTCTCCCATGTTTCTCCCGTGCATTGTTGGTAACCCGCTCAGGATTTGACTCAGTGGGCACGTGCCCAGGTGACGGAGAACCAAATTTCCAAGGCTCATGAGGCCAGGGTTGATCCAGTCCATCCCTGTGTGCCTCTGTGCAGCCCTGTCACTGGCATCAGCTACGAAAGGTGGGGATGGGACCCACCTAAACTCCCCTTCCTGCCATGCCCCCCCCATGGATCCCAGCTTCATCCATGACCAATGTCCGGCGTCTTGTTTGCTGACAGCCTGGAGGAATGAGCCCTGGGAAGGCTGATTGAAAATTCATATTAAATTGATTTGGAAAGTGCTTTGAGCTCCTCTTGGGAAATGAAGCCTATTGTAATGCCCCAGCAAAGCTATTCCTGTTCACGTATCCTTGAAACCCTCTTCCTCGCTGCCAGCAGGGTCTGCTCCCTGGCTTTCTCCTGGCTGCTGTCCTGTGAGTCACACGTGTGAGTGGGAGACCAACCCTCAGCACTTCTGCCAAGGTGCAGAGTCCCACCACTGTAAGTGAAGTCCCTGCAAGTCAGAGACGCTCACAGCATCACTCTAGGGTGGGTAGTAGCATGACTGAAAGTCTTCTGTAAATATGTAACATCTACCTGGGGAAAGCCAACAGAGATTGTGGCTCCAGGGGATTGTTTCTTCTCTTTCCTTCAGGATCTGGATCTCTCCTACAATAACTTGTCCCCCCAGGATATTGGACATATATTGGGAGATTTGTCCCAGCTCAAAGTCCTTCGCTTGACGGCCAAAGGGCTTCGGTCTCTGCCTCCAGACCTCGCAGGCTCGTCGGAGTAAGTGCACACAGCGAGTGCTGCTTCGGCTCGGTGGGGAGCTGCCGGCATGCCGGTGGGATGCGCCGGGCAGGCAGGGAGGGCGATGGAGCAGTGGAGATGGCAAGGTAGTAGTGGTGAGCAGTGAGGGTGAGCAGCCTGGAATTTATCAGTCCGGGCAGCAGACCTCTTCCCTTGCAAACTGGAAGATCAAATGACCTAATGGTTGGTGCTGGGTGGCAGGGG
>NW_009199512.1:594-1508 GCF_000690835.1 Fulmarus glacialis | reverse complement strand
GGCGTGCCGGGGGGATGTGCCGGGCAGGCAGGCAGGGCGATGGAGCAGTGGGGATGGCAAGGCAGTGGTGAGCGGCGAGGGTGAGCAGCCTGGAATTTATCAGTCCGGGCAGCAGACCTCTTCCCTTGCAAACTGGAAGATCAAATGACCTAATGGTTGGTGCTGGGTGGCAGGGAAGTGTTAGCTCAGCCCCAGATCACCCAGGGCATCTGGTGTCATCAGCAGCTAGAGAGGAACCTCTGGACAGTGATTCAGCAGCCCTGTCGGGTGGCCGAGCCACGTGAGTAGGATGATAGTTATTCATCGTTAGTTAGACCCTTCACGTATAGCTTAGCCATAAGGTATCCACCATGCCAAGGCATCCACCGTTTGCCATTGTTGGAGATAAGACGCTGAGCTAGATTGTACTGATTCAATTTAGCTGCTTTGAGGTAGGATGTCGGTTTTCTATTTAAAGAATGAAAACAGCCCCAGCCCAGTCTCCCAGTGGATACATCTTCCCCCAGTGACAGCAAATGATGTGTTTTTCATCTGTCTTTGCTTGAGCGTGTTATTAATGAGCCTCTTTGTATCTGCAGCTCTGCTCATTTAAGGTTTCCATCTCTGGAGGTCTTGTCGCTGGATGACAATCGTCTGTCAGACCCGAGCGTCTTTGAGCCTGTCTCATCTCTGCAGGTGAAGAAGCGCCTGGCAGCAGACGGCTCTGGCTTTTGGGGGCTGGCAGCTTCCTCCGTCAGCTGTTGCACAGTAGCAGGCTTAAAATGAAAACCGAAATCTTTATGATTCACTCGGATATTTCCCTGTTTAGTCTCTCCAGTATTGCAAATGGGACTGAGCGGAAGCAAACAGCCTGCTGCAAAGCACAAGCTGGCCAAACCCAGCAGGTGGCTGGTAATTCAGCCTCTGCCCTGGGG
>NW_009199512.1:0-260 GCF_000690835.1 Fulmarus glacialis | reverse complement strand
GTGCGTGAGAGAGGAGGGGGAGTGGGCGAGGTTTAGGCATGAGACTGCAGGGCTGGAGTGCGGAGGTTTGGCTTTCTGCTCCTCCCTGAGCTGTCTTGTGGCCTTGGGCAAGTGCATTGGTGCTGTTATACTTCTATGGGAAGGTGGAACATTGTTAGGGAATCCCAATAGGACCGCAGCTCCTCAGAGCCCTGGGTGATTTAATGAACTGTCAGGATGTCTCCTTGTTAAATTCTCATCAAGAGGTGAACTTAGAGCTA